>NC_029781.3:70488224-70490671 GCF_000817695.3 Arachis duranensis
AGAAATTTGGAGGCACAAGTGGGCTAGCTGAGTAAGAAAGTCATTGAAACTCCTCCCAGTATTCTCCCAAGCAATACGGAAGAGAATCCAAAAGGAGATTGCAAGGCCATTGAAGTAATAAATATAGCCGAATGCACAAGGGAGGAGAAGGACGAAAATCCTAGTGAGAAAGACCCCCTGGGACGTCTCTCAAATAAGAAGGAGTTCCCCATTGAGGACCTAAAGGAATCTGAGGCTCATATAGAGACCATAGAGATTCCACTAAATCTCCTTCTGCCATTCATGAGCTCTGAAAACTATTCTTCCTCAGAAGAGGATGAAGATGTAACTGGAGAGCAAGTTGCTCAATATCTAGGAGCTATCATGAAGCTGAATGCCAAGTTGTTTGGTAATGAGACTTGGGAAGGTGAATCCCCCTTGCTCATTAGTGAACTAGATACATGGATTCAGAAAACTCTACCTCAAAAGAGACAAGATCCAGGTAAATTCTTAATACCCTGTACCATAGGCACCATGACCTTTAACAAGGCTTTGTGTGACCTGGGGTCAGGCATAAATCTTATGCCACTATCTATAATGGAGAAACTGGGGATCATTGAGGTACAACCTACCTTATTCTCACTTCAATTGGCAGACAAGTCAGTAAGACAAGCTTATGGATTAGTAGAGGACATGTTAGTAAAGGTTGAAGGCCTTTACATCCCTGCTGATTTCATAATCTTAGACACTAGAAAGGAAGAAGATGAATGCATCATCCTTGGAAGACCCTTCCTAGCCACAGCAGAAGCTGTGATTGATGTTAGCAGAGGAGAATTATTCCTTCAATTGAATGGGGACTACCTTGTGTTTAAAGCTCAAGGACCTTCCTCTACAACCATGGAGAGGAAGCATGAAAAGCTTCTCTCAGTACAGAGTCAAAAAGAGCCCCCACAGTCAAACTCTAAGTTTGGCGTTGGGAGGCCACAACCAAACTCTAAGTTTGGTGTTGAGAAGCCCCCTCATCATGCTCTGAATATCTGTAAGGCTCCATGAGAGCCCACTGTCAAGCTAATGACATTAAAGAAGCGCTTGTTGGGAGGCAACCCAATTTTTATATATCTAATTTTAATTTTATTTTATTGTTATTTTGTGTTTTATTAGGTTCATGATCATGTGGAGTCACGAAAAAAAATACTAAAATTAAAAACAGAATCAAAAATAGCAGAAGAAAAATCACACTCTGGAGGAAGGACTTACTAGCGTTTAAACGCCAGTAAGATGCATCTGGCTGGCGTTCAACACCAGAACAGAGCATGTTTCTGGTGCTGAACGCCAGAAACAAGCAACATCCTGGCGTTTGAACGCCATGAATGTGCCTTGAGGAAAGCTGGCGCTGAACACCAATAACAAGCATGGAACTGGCGTTCAACGCCAGAAACATGCTACACATGGGTGTTGAACGCCTAGAGTGTGCATCACTTCGGCGTTTAAACGCTAGAATGGTGTGCAAATGCATTTTACATGCCTAATTGGTGCAGGGATGTAAATCCTTGACACCTCAGGATCTGTGGACCCCACAGGATCATCTCAGGATCTGTGGACCCCACAGGATCCCCACCTAACATATTCTCCCCTCCTCTCAACCTTCATTCTCTTTTTCCAATAAACACACTTCCCAACAACTTCAATCTCTCTTCCCAATTACCCCCTTCACCACTCACCTCCATCCACTCTTCCCCATAAACCCCACCCACCTTCAAAATTCAAAAATCTTTTCCCACCCAAACCCACCCTAAATGACCGAAACTACACCCCCTCCCCTCCCTATATATACCCTTCCATTCTACTTCATTTTCACACAACACAAACCCCCTCTTCTACACCTTAGCCGAAACACCTTCCCTCACTCTCCTCCATATTTGCTTCTTCTTCTTCTTCTCTTCTTTCTTCTCTTGCTCGAGGGCGAGCAATATTTTAAGTTTGGTGTGGTCAAAGCATAATCTTTTTGTTTTTCCATTACCATCAATGGCACCTAAGGCCGGAGAATCCTCTAGAAAAGGAAAAGGGAAGACAAAAGCTTCAACCTCCGAGTCATGGGAGATGGAAAGATTCATCTCCAAAAGCCATCAAGACCACTTCTATGATGTTGTGGCAAAGAAGAAGGTGATCCCTGAGGTCCCTTTCAAACTCAAGAAAAATGAATATCTGGAGATCCGACATGAAATCCGAAGAAGAGGTTGGGAAGTCCTAACCAACCCCATGCAACAAGTCGGAATCTTAATGGTTCAAGAGTTCTATGCTAATGCATGGATCACTAGGAACCATGATCAAAGTGTGAATTCGAGTCCAAAGAATTATCTCCCAATGGTTCGGGGAAATACTTAGATTTTAGTCCGGAAAATGTGAGGTTGGCATTCCACTTGCCCATGATGCAAGGAGATGAACGCCCCTACACTAGAAGGGTCAAC
>NC_029781.3:70490767-70492140 GCF_000817695.3 Arachis duranensis
CCCTTGCTCACGCAAGGTATTACTTGGACGACCCAGTACACTTGCTGGTTAGTTGTGCGGAGTTGCAAAAGTGTGATTGCAATTTCGCCCACTAGCAACCGATCTGAAGTTACTGTGGATCGGGCCATCATGATTCATAGTATCATGATTGGAGAGGAAGTAGAAGTTTATAAAGTCATCTCCCATGAATTCTACAAAATAGCCGAAAAGTCCTCCACCATGGCAAGGCTAGCTTTTCCCCATCTTATTTGCCATCTATGTTACTCAGCTGGAGTTATCATAGAAGGAGACATCCTCATTGAAGAGGATAAGCCCATCACCAAGAAGAGGATGGAGCAAGCAAGAGAGACCCTCTACGGGTCTCAAGAGATGCATGAGGAAGCTCATCATCAAGAAATCCCTGAGATGCCTCAACGGATGCACTTTCCTCCCAACAACTATTGGGAACAACTCAACACTTCCCTAGAAGATTTGAGCTACAATGTGGAACAATTAAGGGTGGAACATCATGAGCACTCCATCATTCTCCATGAAATAAGAGAAGATAAAAGAGCAATGAGGGAGGAACAACAAAGGCAAGGAAGGGACATAGAAGAGCATAAGAACATTGTTGGTCCTTCAAGAAGAAGACGCCACTAAGGTGGATTCATTCCTTGTTCTTACTTTTCTGCTGTTCGATTTTTATATTATATGTTTATCTATGTTTTGTGTCTCTACTTCATGATCATTAGTGTTTAGTAACTATGTCTTAAAGCTATGAATAACTCCATTAATCCTTCACCTCTCTTAAATGAAAAATGTTTTTAATTCAAAAGAACAAAAAAGTACATGAATTCCGAATTTATCCTTGAATTTAGTTTAATTATATTGATGTGGTGACAATACTTTTTTTTCTGAATGAATGCTTAAACAGTGCATATTTTTGATCTTGTTGTTTATGAATGTTAAAACTGTTGGCTCTTGAAACAATGATGAACAAAGAGAAATGTTATTGATAATCTGAAAAATCATGAAATCGATTCTTGAAGCAAGAAAAAGTAGTGAAAAACAAAAGCTTGCAAAAAAAATAGAAAGAAAAAGAAAAAGCAAGCAGAAAAAGCCAATAGCCCTTAAAACCAAAAGGCAAGGGTAAAAAGGATCCAAGGCTTTGAGCATCAATGGATAGGAGGGCCCAAGGACATTTATGTATCCGGTGGTAATACTGGAAAACAAAGTGCTTAGGGCCACGGCCAAGACTCATAAGTAGCTGTGTTCAAGAATCAACATACTTAACTAGGAGAATCAATAACACCATCCGAAATTCTAAATTCCTAGAGAAGCCAATCATTCTGAACTTCAAAGGAAAAAGTGAGATGCCAAAACTGTTCAGAAGC
>NC_029781.3:70492240-70497935 GCF_000817695.3 Arachis duranensis
TGGAATTTATAGTATATTCTCTTCTTTTTATCCTATTTGATTTTCAGTTGCTTGGGGACAAGCAACAATTTAAGTTTGGTGTTGTGATGAGCGGATAATTTATACGCTTTTTGGCATTGTTTTTAGGTAGTTTTTAGTAAGTTCAAGCTACTTTTAGGGATGTTTTCATTAGTTTTTATGTTAAATTCACATTTCTAGACTTTACTATGATTTTGTGTATTTTTCTATGATTTCAGGTAATTTCTGGCTGAAATTGAGGGACTTGAGCAAAACTCTGATAGGAGGCTGACAAAGGACTGCTGATGCTATTGGAATCTGACCTCCCTGCACTCAAAATGGATTTTCTAGAGCTACAGAACTCCAAATGGCGCGCCCTCAATGGCGTTGGAAAGTAGACATCCAGAGCTTTCCAGCAATATATAATAGTTCATACTTTATTTGGGAATTGATGACGTAAACTGGCGCTCAACGCCAGTTCCATGTTGCTGTCTGGAGTAAAACGCCAGAAACACGTCACCACCCGGAGTTGAACGCCCAAAACATGTTACAACTTGGCGTTCAACTCTAAAAGAAGCCTCAGCTCGTGGATAGATCAAGCTCAGCCCAAACACACACCAAGAGGGCCCCGGAAGTGGATTTATGCATCAATTACTTACTCATGTAAACCCTAGTAGCTAGTCTAGTATAAATAGGATAATTTACTATTGTATTAGACATCTTTTGTGTCAGTTTTATTTTATTCTTCATCTGAGGAGACTATTGATCATGTTTTGGGGGGCTGGCCATTCGGCCATGCCTGAACCTTTCACTTATGTATTTTCAACGGTGGAGTTTCTACACACCATAGATTAAGGGTGTGGAGCTCTGCTGACCTCAAGTTTCAATGCAATTACTATTATTTTCTATCCAATTCGAATTATTCCTATTCTAAGATATTCGTTGCACTTCAACTTGATGAATGTGATGATTCGTGACACTCATCATCATTCTCACCTATGAACGCGCGTGATTGACAACCACTTCCGTTCTACCCTAGACCGGGCGCATATCTCTTGGATTCCTTAATCAGAATCTTCGTGGTATAAGCTAGAATTGATGGCGGCATTCATGGGTTTCCGGAAGGTCTAACCTTGTCTGTGGTATTTCGAGTAGGATTCCGGAATTGAATGACTGTGACGAGCTTCAAACTCCTGAAGGCTGGGCGTTAGTGACAGACGCAAAAGAATCAAGGGATTCTACTCCAACCTGATTGAGAACCGACAGATGATTAGCCGTACTGTGACAGAGAATTTGGACTTTCTTCACTGAGAGGATGGGATGTAGCCATTGACAACGGTGAAGCCCTACATACAGCTTGCCATAGAAGGGAGTGATAAAATTGGATAAAAGCAGTAGGAAAGCAGATATCAGGAGGAGCACAGCATCTCCATACGCCTATCTGAAATCCCCATTATTGGATTACATGAGTAACTTTATCTTTATTTTATGTTCATTATTTATTAATTTTCAAGAATCCATAATCAATTACTATCCGCCTGACTGAGATTTACAAGATGACCATAGCTTACTTCATACCAACAATCTCTGTGGAATCGACCCTTACTCACGTAAGGTTTATTACTTGGACGACCCAGTACACTTGCTAGTTAGTTGAACGGAGTTGTGTCCACACATAGCAAAGAGCCATTATAATTATTCCATACAACAACAAAGAGTACAACATTGATGATCACAATTTCGTCCACCACCTTACCCTTCCTCTGTGAGGGAAGTCCGTTCGTTCCTTGGCCATGCAGGTTTTTACCGAAGATTCATTAAGGACTTTAGTAAGGTAGCACTTCCCCTATCCAGGTTACTACAGAAAGATATCGAGTTCGAGTTCAACGAGGATTGCAAACAAGCATTTGATAAGGTGAAGACCGCCCTGACTCAAGCTCCAATTGTGAGAGGACCTGACTGGAGCCAGCCATTCGAAATCATGTGCGATGCTTCCAACTATGCAGTAGGAGCAGCGCTGGCTCAACATGAAGGTAAAGATCCTTTTGTCATTGCTTATGCATCTAAGGCTTTAGATACTGCTCAGTCTAACTACACTACTACTGAAAAAGAGCTTCTTGATATTATTTTTGCTCTGGATAAATTCCGAGCCTATTTACTTGGTATTAAGGTAGTAGTGTATTCAGACCACGCAGCTCTAAAGTATTTATTAGCTAAAAAGGAATCCAAACCAAGGCTTATACATTGGATACTTCTACTACAAGAATTTGATTTAGAAATAAAGGATAGGAGTGGTAACCAGAATCTAGTGGCAGACCACTTGAGTCGCCTTGAGCACATTAAGGATGACTCCACTCCTATAGCTGATAATTTTCCATTTGATAACCTACAAGCAGTATCTAAAGTAGTCCCTTGGTATGCACCTGTCGCTAATTATCTAGTTAGCCGCACTTTTCCTCCAAACTTTACTAAGCACCAAAAAGACAAGCTGAAAAGCAAGTCTAAATATTATATATGGGATGACCCATATTTATGGGGATGTGGCGCTGACCAGGTAATTAGAAGGTGTGTGCCTCAATCAGAATTCCAATCCATTTTAGAGGCATGTCACTCATCTGAGAGTGGAGGACATTTCGGCCCTCAAAGAATAGCTAGAAAAATCTTAGACTGTGGATTCTGGTGGCCCACTCTTTTTAAAGACGATGCTAAATTTTGTAAATCTTGTCCCCCATGCCAAAGGTTTGGTAATATATCCCAGAGGGATAAAATGCCTCAACAAATTATGCTTTTCTGTGAAATTTTTGATGTTTGGTGCATTGACTTCATGGGTCCATTTCCAAATTCTAATGGCCACCTTTATATACTGTTAGCTGTAGATTATGTTTCTAAATGGGTGGAAGCAATTCCTACCCGTACTGATGATGCTAACACTGTTGTTTCCTTTGTTAGAAACCACATTATTTGTCGCTTTGGATCACCATGAGCAATCTTGAGCGATCAAGGCACCCATTTTTGTAACAGGAGACTAACAGGATTACTGAAGAAGCATGTGATCATTCATAAAGTAGCAACAGCCTACCATCCTCAGACTAATGGGCAGGCCGAGGTGTCTAACAGAGAGATAAAGCGCATATTGCAGAAGATAGTCAAACCTCATAGAAGAGACTGGAGCACCAGGCTACAAGATACACTCTGGGCATACAGAACAACATACAAGACACCCATTGGGATGAGTCCCTTTCGCTTAGTCTATGGAAAAGCCTGTCATCTTCCAGTTGAGGTGGAGCACAAAGCTTTTTGGGCAGTAAAGGAGTGCAACATGGGATTTGAGAAAGCCAGAGCTGAAAGGAAGTTGCAACTGCAAGAATTGGAGAGCCTTCACCTCGAAGCTTATGAGAATTCAAGGCTGTACAAGGAAAAAAATGAAAGATGTACATGATCAACACATCAAGAGGAAGGAGTTCCAACTTGGGGATTTAGTCCTCCTTTACAACTCCAGACTGAGGCTCATGCCAGGCAAGCTGTGATCAAGGTGGGAAGGTCCATATAGAGTCGAGAAGGCTGAGCCGTACAGAGTTTTTCACCTAAGTCACCCTTCAAGCTCTGAACTCATCAAGGTTAATGGACATCGTTTGAAGCTCTACCATGGTGAGAAGGTGAAGAAAAACAAGGAGTTAGATATCTTCCTCTTGGAGGATCCACTCGCAACAGAAAACTGAGCTACTGCAGCGTCCAACTTAAGGACGTTAAAGCAAAGTGCTAGGTGGGAGACAACCCACTACGGTATGATTGTTCCTCTTCTTCTCCTTATCTTTCCTCACCTATAAATCTTCTCCGTACTACTGCCTATATCTTGCACCTCATCTGCATATTGCATTTGCATAAAAAAATTATGAGAGAAATCGCACGCGACGCGCTAGCGTCACCGACGCGTCCGCGTCGCTTAAGGATTGGAAATAAAGAAGATTGGACAGAGAGTTACGCCGGAATGTGGCTGGAGGCGTGCCTTTGGCACAATTTGACCCACACGACCGCGTGGATGAGGCAACTGCGTCATTTGTAAATTGGCCTCCCCACGCGTCCGCGTCGACCACGCGAACGCGTGGCCCTATGATTCGACGTAAAAAGGGTGTATGGCCGAAAGTTGTGCTGGAGCTGGGCTGCACTTGTGCTAATCGCACAGGCCCTTCCACGCGAACGCATGCCCCACGCGTCCGCGCCGTTTTCTCAAGATGGCCATCCACATGATCGCGTCACCCACGCGACCGCGCCACCCTAAATTTTGACAAAACATAAATTAAACAGAGAGTTGTGCGAGCGCGAAGCTGCGCTCGCGCCACTAGCGCAAATCACGTCACGCGTCTGCGTGACCGACGCGTCCGCGTCTCCTCACTTAAGGGCTTTCCACGCAACCGCGTGTCCCTCGCGTCCGCGCCGTTTGCGCCGCCCAACTCATTCAAATCTGCCTTCCTACTTTATCTTTTCTTTCCCCCAATCTTATTTCCTTCTCCCTCCCTTCTTTTCTTTCTTCCACCCCCTCTCTTCCACCACCATTATCAAGGTTTTTCTTCTCTCTTCTTCCCTCTTTACTTTTTCATTCTTCTTTTTCTTATCATGTTTTCTTTTTCTTTCTCTTCTAGTTTCCCTAACTATGTTTTCTTTTTCTTTTCCTATCCTTCTGGTGGACGAAATTGTGATCACTTGTTCTTTCTACTTGTAGGATGTATACTCTGAGGGCATTGTTTATTTTCTTCACAATCTCGTTCAACTAACCAGCAAGTGTACTGGGTCGTCCAAGTAATAAACCTTACGTGAGTAAGGGTCGAATCCACAGAGATTGTTGGTATGAAGCAAGCTATGGTCACCTTGCAAATCTCAGTTAGGCAGATTAAAATAGTTTTATGGGTTTTCGAAATTAGAAATAATGAAAGGGATAAAGATACTTATGCAGATTCATTGGTGGGAATTTCAGATAAGCGGATGGAGATGCTGTAGAGCTCTTGGACGCCTGCTCTCCTACTCCTTCTACTCAATCCTTCTTACTCCTTTCCATGGCAAGCTTTGTATAGGGGTTCACCATCAACTGTGGCTACTTTCATTCCTCACGGGGAAATAACCTGTGCGGCTGTCACTCGCACAGCTAACCAGTCTGGAGGCATCACCCATGGCTGATGGCTACATCCCATCCTCGCAGTGAAAACTATGCTAACGCACTCTGTCACAGTACGGCTAATCACCGGTTGGTTCCCGCTCCTACTGGAATAGAATCCCTCTTTTGCGTCTGTCACCAACGCCCAGCAGGTTAAAGTTTGAAGCACATCACGGTCATTCATTACCGGAATCCTACTCGGAACACCACAGACAAGGTTGGACTTTCCGGATTCCCAGGATCCTACTCGGAATACCACAGACAAGGTGAGACTTTCCGGACCCTCATAAATGCCGCCAACTATCTAACTTATACCACGAAGATTCTTTTGGGGAATCTAAGAGATACGCATTCAAGCTCTGTTGCATGTAGAACGGAAGTGGTTGTCAATCACGCGCGTTCATAAGTGAGAATGATGATGAGGGTAATTTGACTCATCACATTCATCATGATCTTGGGTACGAATGAATATCTTGGAATAAGAATAAAAGAGAATTGAATAAAAGAAGATAGAATTTCATTAATACTTGAGGTACAGCAGAGCTCCAC
>NC_029781.3:70500156-70501063 GCF_000817695.3 Arachis duranensis
ATAGTTCTTTGGATTCGGGTTCATACTTTGATCATGGTTCCTTGTGATCCATGCATTAGCATAGAACTCTTGAATCATCAGTAATCCGACTTGTTGCATGGGGTTGGTTATGACTTCGCACCCTCTTCTTTGGATCTCATGTCGGATTTCCGGATACTCATTCTTTTTGAGCTTGAAGGGGACCTCAGGGATCACCCTTTTCTTTGCCACAACATCATAGAAGTGGTCTTAGTGGCTCTTGGAGATGAATCTCTCCTTCTCCCATGATTCGGAAGTGGAAGCTTTTGCCTTCCCTTTTCCTTTTCTTGAGGAAACTCCGGTCTTGGGTGCCATTGATGGTGAATGAAAAATAAAAAGCTAGGCTTTTTACCACACCAAACTTAAAATTTGCTCGTCCCGAGCAAAAAAGAAAAGAAGAGTAGAAGAAGAAGAAGAGAATATGAGTAGAGAGGGAGAAGAGGGGTTCGGCTATTTAGAGAAGAAGGGGTTTGTGTTGTGTGAAAATGAAGAAGAAAGGAGATGTATTTATAGGGAGAGGGGGGGTTGGGTTTCGGCCATATTGGGTGGGAAAGTGTGGGAAATTGAATTTGAATGTAGTGGGGGTAGGTGGGGTTTATGGGGAAGAGGAGGTTGATGTGAATGGTGCATGGGGTAATGGGGAAGAGGAATTGAGGTGATTGGTAAGGGTATTGGGAATTGTGACATGGATATTCAAATCACAAAAATAGGATTAAGAGGGAAGGTGAGAATAGGGTAGGTGGGGATCCTGTGGGGTCCACAGATCCTGTGGTGAAAAGAAATACCATTCCTTCACCCTATAGGCGTGTAAATTGCCTTCATGCACCATTCTGGCGTTCAAACGCCCATTGGTGCATGTTCTGGGCGTTAAACGCCCATGTGATGCTTG
>NC_029781.3:70502803-70503361 GCF_000817695.3 Arachis duranensis
TCAGCCTATTGCGTCCACCATTATTAAAGCCTTGTTGAGGCTTTTGTTGATCCTTCCAGGAGAAATTTGGGTGATTTCTCCATGATGGGTTATAAGTGTTTCCATAAGGTTCACCTAAGTAATTAACCTCTGCCATGGCAGGGTTCTTAGGATCATAAGCTTCTTCAGAAGCTGCCTCTCTAGTAATGTTGGATGCATGTTGCAATCCATTCAGATTTTGAGAGATTATGTTGACCTGTTGAGTCAACATTTTGTTCTGAGCCAATATGGCATTCAGAGCATCAATTTCAAGAACTCCTTTCTTCTGAGGTATCCCATATTCACAGAATTTCTCTCAGAGGTGTACATGAACTGGTTGTTTGCAACCATGTCAATGAGTTCTTGAGCCTCTTCAGGCGTTTTCTTCAGGTGAATAGATCCACCTGCAGAATGGTCCAGTGACATTTTTGAAAATTCAGAGAGACCATAATAGAATATATCTAACATGGTCCATTCTGAAAACATGTCAGATGGACATCTTTTGGTCAACTGCTTATATCTTTCCCAAGCTTCATAGAG
>NC_029781.3:70503978-70505128 GCF_000817695.3 Arachis duranensis
AGGAATGGAGATGCTTCTTCCATCAAACTTGGATGTTGGCTTTGTGAAATCACCAAGCATTCTCCTTGCATTATTATCCTTATTATTTCCGTTTGCCATATCCTTCTCTTGTTCGAAAATTTCTGAAAGGTTGTTTCTGGATTGTTGTAATTTAGCTTCTCTTAATTTTCTCTTCAGAGTCCTTTCAGGTTCTGGATCAGCTTCAACAAGAGTGCCTTTATCCTTGTTCCTGCTCATAAGAAAGAGAGAAGAAAACAAGAAAAGAAAGAGGAATACTCTATGTCACAGTATAGAGATTCCTTTATGTTAGTAGAAGAAGAAAGGGGTAGAAGAGGAGTGGAAAAGAAACACAACTGTGAGGATGGCAGAGATGTGAGATGAGATGTTAGGATATGAATGAAGAGAGGTGAAGAGAAGTGTTAGTAATTAAATAATTAAATAGAAGAAGAAAAGAGAGAGGAGAAATTTCGAAAATAATTTTGAAAAAGAAGTTAGTGATTTTCGAAAATTAGAGATAAAATGTAATTGAAATTAAAACATGAAACAATTAATTAATTAAAAAGAATTTTTGAAAAAGGGAGAGATATTTTCGAAAATAGAAGAGGGAAAAGTAGTTAAGTAGTTTTGAAAAAGATAAGAAACAAACAACAAGTTAGTTAGTTGATTTGAAAAAGATTTGAAATCAAATTTTGAAAAAGATAAGAAGATAAGAAGTTAGATAAGATATTTTGAATTTAAATTTTGAAAAAGATAAGATAAAAGGATAAAAAAGATTTTCAAGAAAAAGATATTTTGAAAAAGATTTAAATTTTAAATAAAAACTTAACTAACAAGAAACTACAAGATAAGATTCTAGAATTTAAAGATTGAACCTTTCTTAACAAGAAAGTAACAAACTTCAAATTTTTGAACCAATCACATTAATCGTTAGCTAATTTTCAAAGCTTTGATTTAAAGATAAGAAAAATATTTTTGAAAATATTTTGAAAAATAAATTTGAAATTTTCGAAAATTATATAAAAAAAAATGAAAAAGATATGATTTTTGAAAAAGATTTTGAAAAGATAAGATTTTTAAAATTGAAATTTTGACTTGACTTGTAAGAAACAACTAATTTTAAAAATTTTTGACCAAGTCAATCCCAAAATTT
>NC_029781.3:70516493-70517407 GCF_000817695.3 Arachis duranensis
GGTGCCAGACTGGGCGTTAAACGCCCAACTGCTAGGCTGACTGGCGTTTAAACGCCAGCAGCATCTTCCTCCAGGGTGTGCTGTTTTTCTTCCTCTTTTTCATTTTGTTTTTGCTTTTTTCATTGTTTTTGTGACTTCTTATGATCATCAACCTACAAAATAAAATAAAATAAAATAAAATAACAAAAGAAAATAATTAATCATAAAACATTGGGTTGCCTCCCAACAAGCGCTTCTTTAATGTCACTAGCTTGACAGAGGACTCTCATGGAGCCTCAGAAATGCTCAGAACCGTGTTGGAACTTCCCAACACCAAACTTAGAGTTTGAGTGTGGGGGTTCAACACCAAACTTAGAGTTTGGTTGTGTCCTCCCAACACCAAACTTAGAGTTTGACTGTGGGGGCTCAGTTTGGCTCTGTTTTGAGAGAAGCTCTTCATGCTTCCTCTCCATGAAGACAGAGGGATATCCTTGGGCCTTAAACACCAAGGATTCTTCATTCACTTGAATGATCAACTCTCCTCTATCAACATCAATCACAGCCTTTGCTGTGGCTAGGAAGGGCTGCCAAGGATGATGGATTCATCCATGCATTTCCCAGTCTCTAGGACTATGAAATCAGTAGGGATGTAATGATCTTCAACCTTAACCAGAACATCTTCTACAAGTCCATAGGCTTGTTTTCTTGAATTGTCTGCCATCTCTAGTGAGATTTTTGCAGCTTGTACCTCAAAGATCCCTAATTTCTCCATTACAGAGAGGGGCATTAACTAATAAAAATATACTAAAAACTAACTATATCATAACAAAAACATACTAAAAACAATGCCAAAAAGTATACAAATTATCTGCTCATCACAACACCAAACTTAAATTGTTGCTTGTCCTCAAGCAACTGAAAATCAAATAAGATAG
>NC_029781.3:70518007-70518336 GCF_000817695.3 Arachis duranensis
TGTTGCTCCTCCCTCATGATTCTTTGATCTTCTCTAATCTCATGAAGGATGATGGAGTGTTCTTGGTGCTCCACCCTTAGTTGTCCCATGTTGGAACTCAACTCTCCTAGGGAGGTGTTTAGTTGCTCCCAATAGTTTTGTGGAGGAAAATTCATCCCTTGAGGAATTTCAGGGATCTCATGATGAGTGGGATCCCTTGTGTACTCCATCCTTTTCTTGGTGATGGGTTTGTCCTCATCAATGGGGATGTCTCCCTCTATGTCAACTCCAACTGAATAACAGAGGTGGCAAATGAGATGAGGAAAGGCTAACCTTGCTAAGGTGGAGGT
>NC_029781.3:70518448-70518942 GCF_000817695.3 Arachis duranensis
ATGATGGCCCGGTCTATGGTAACTTCGGACCGGTTGCTAGTGGGAATGATTGAGCGTTGTATGAACTCTAACCATCCTCTAGCCACAGGCTTGAGGTCATGCCTTCTCAATTGGACCGGCTTTCCCCTTGAATCTTGCTTCCATCGAGCGCCCTCTTCACATATGACTGTGAGGACTTGGTCCAACCTTTGATCAAAGTTGACCCTTCTAGTGTAAGGATGTTCATCTCCTTGCATCATAGGCAAGTTGAACGCCACCCTCACACTCTCCGGACTAAAATCCAGGTATTTCCCCCGAACCATAGTAAGATAATTCTTTGGATTCGGGTTCACACTTTGGTCATGGTTCTTGGTGATCCATGCATTGGCATAGAACTCTTGAACCATCAAGATTCCGACTTGTTGAATGGGGTTGGTAAGAACTTCCCAACCTCTTCTTCGGATCTCATGTCGGATCTCCGGATATTCACCCTTTTTGAGTGAAAAGGGGACCTC
>NC_029781.3:70521900-70523772 GCF_000817695.3 Arachis duranensis
TGGAAGTCCATGGAACTTGCAATTCTGTTGCATTAGAGAAACTAATTGAGGCTTAAGCTCAAAGTTGTTTGCTCCAATGGCAGGGATAGAGATGCTTCTCCCATAGAAGTCGGGAGTAGGTGCAGTAAAGTCACCCAGCACCTTCCTTGCATTGTTGGCATTGTTGTTGTTTTCGGCTGCCATGTGTTCTTCTTCCTTGAAGAATTCGGTCAGGTGCTCTAAAGAGAGTTGTGCTTTGGCTTCTCTTAGCTTTCTCTTCAAGGTCCTTTCAGGTTCAGGGTCAGCTTCAACAAGAATGCCTTTGGCTTTACTCCTGCTCATAAGAAAGAGAAGGGAACAAGAAGATGTGGAATCCTCTATGTCACAGTATAGAGATTCCTTTAGGTGTCAGAGGAAAAGAAGAGTAGAAGACAGGAGTGGGAAAATTCGAACTTGTCAGAGAGAATGGAGTTCGAATTTTGCATTAAGGGATAGTGTTAGTCCATAAATAGAAGGATGTGAGAAGGAGGGAAGTGATTTTCGAAACTTAAGTGGGAAATTTGAAAACATTTTTGAAAAACATTACTTAATTTTCGAAAATGAAAATGGAAAAAGAAATCAAGTGATTTCTGAAAAATATTTTGAAATTAGAAATCAAAAAGATTTGATTGAAAGCTTAATTTGAAAAAAAGATGTGATTAAAAAGATATGATTTGAAAACAATTTTAAAAGATATGTTTTGAAAACATTTTAAAAAGATTTGATTTGAAAATTAAAAACTTGACTAACAAGAAAAGATATGATTCAATCATTAAACCTTTCTCAACAGAAAAGGCAACATACTTGAAATGTTGAATCAAATCATTAATTGATAGTAAGTATCTTTGAAAAAGGAAAGGAGTTAATTTTGAAAAAGATTTGATTGAAAAATTGATTTGAAAAAGATTTGATTTTGAAAAGATTTTGAAAACTTAAAAAAAATCTGATTTGGAAACAAAATCTTCCTCCCTTAGCCATCCTGGCGTTAAACGCCCAGAATGGTATCCATTCTGGCGTTTAACGCCCAAAATGCTACCCTTTTTGGGCGTTAAACGCCCAACCAGGTACCCTGGCTGGCGTTTAAACGCCAGTCTGTCCTTCTTCACTGGGCGTTTTGAACGCCCAGCTTTTTCTGTGCAATTCCTCTGCTGTGTGTTCTGAATCTTCAATTCTCTGTATAATGGACTTGAAAAGACACAAATTAAAAATATTTTTGGATTTTTAATAATAAGGAAAAATCAAAATGCAACTAGAATCAAATAACAATGCATGCAAGACACCAAACTTAGCAGTTTGTATGCCACTGACACTAACAAGATGAAAATGCAAATGAGACACACTAGACATTCAAGTCAATAGAATTTAAAGATCAGAGCAAGTAAATCATCAAGAACATCTTGAAGATCACCAAGATACATGAATGCATGCAATTGACACCAAACTTATGATGAGACTCTAGACTCAAACAAGAAATATTTTTGGATTTTATGATTTTTTTTTATTATTTTGTGTTTTTCGAAAATAAAATGGAAAAAGATATCAAAATTCTCAATGAGAATTCCAGGAATCAGTGCAATGCTAGTCTAAGACTCCGGTCCAGGAATTAGACATGGCTTCACAGCCAGCCAAGCTTTCAAAGAAAGCTTCGGTCCAAAACACTAGACATGGCCAAAGGCCAGCCAAGCCTTAGCAGATCATTGCTCCAAGAGCAAGATTGATAGAAATCAACAAGCTCCTGTGGTGATAAGTTGAAACCTCGGTCCAATGAGATTAGACATGGCTTCTCAGCCAGCCAGATTTCAACAAATCATCATGAAACTCTAGAACTCATCTTCAAGAATTTCGAAAAAAAAA
>NC_029781.3:70525192-70537688 GCF_000817695.3 Arachis duranensis
GCGTTTAACGCTGGGATTTCTGAGGGTGACTTTGAACGCCGGTTTGGGCCATCAAATCTTGGGCAAAGTATGGACTATCATATATTGCTGGAAAGCCCAGGATGTCTACTTTCCAACGCCGTTGAGAGCGCGTCAATTGGGCTTCTGTAGCTCCAGAAAATCCACTTCGAGTGCAGGGAGGTCAGAATCCAACAGCATCCGCAGTCCTTTTTGGTCTCTGAATCAGATTTCTGCTCAGGTCCCTCAATTTCAGCCAGAAAATACCTGAAATCACAGAAAAACACACAAACTCATAGTAAAGTCCAGAAAAGTGAATTTTAACTAAAAACTAATAAAAATATACTAAAAACTAACTATATCATAACAAAAACATACTAAAAACAATGCCAAAAAGTATACAAATTATCCGCTCATCACTATCTTCTTACAAATTTATCTGCTTTTACAATATGCTCTGAATTAGTGAAATCTGCCCCATATTTTGTCTTAGAGAGCTTATCTATTTTTAATCATGTAGACCAACTCATATAGTTGCATTCATATGCATATAGGTTGCATTGCATTGCATGAGTCTTGCATGTTCCTGTTCATTCATGTTTATCTCCTTCAACTTAGTATAAGGACATGCTAATGTTTAAGTGTGGGGAGGTTGATAAACCACTATTTTATGATTCATATTGTGTTTAATTGTGTGGTTTTATCAAGTCTTTGTCCACTTATTCATATGATTTGCATGTAACTACAACTCCTTCCTAAAAATACTCTATGATTGAAAACATGCTTCTTTAGCTTTTATTTTCTTTTATTTAATCCTCTCTTATTACCATTAGATGCCTTGATATGTGTGTTAAGTGATTTCAGGAATTATAGGACAGGAATGGCTTAGAGGATGGAAAGGAAGCATTTAAAAAATGGAAGGAACACAAAGAATTGATGAGATAACCAGCGAGAAGTCACACGGTCGCATGGCTGACGCAACCACGCGAAATGGAAGAAACAACAATGACGCGCTCGTGTGCCTGACGCAACCGCGCGGATTGGAAGCTGCATGAACGACGGGAATGCGTGGACGACGCGCACGCGTGGTACGAGAAACGCCAAGTGACGCGAACGCGTGGACGACGCGGACGCGTGACGTGCGCGATCTGCAGAATTTCAGAAGTCGCTGGCAGAGTTTCTGGACTGAATTTCAACCCAGTTTTTAACCCAGAAACACAGATTAGAGCCAGGGAACATGCAGAGACAGAGGAGAATATTCATTCCGCATAATTTTTAGTTTTTAGATCTGAATTTACTCCTCCCCTAGGTTTACTCACTTGAACATTCATAATTAGGATTTTGAAGATTTGGCTTTAGCTTTTGAGAAGTCTACCTCCGGTACTAGTCATTATATTCTGTTATTTACTTTCCATTTATTCTTCCATATTCTTAATCCCCCTAGAGTTGACATTGGATTATTTTCACAAGTTATTAATATAGACTATTTTTATTTTCAATTAATCCCCTTCATTATTATTTATTATGTCTTCTTTTATTTTCTCCATTGATTCTGTGAAGTTTATAATTATGATGAGTGAGTAGTTCCATAACTTGATTGGGAGATGATTGAAGGGAAATCTTGAGTTGAATTACTCACGAGAGAAATTATAATTGGGTTTATTGTTGGATCAACCTCTAATCATTGACACTAGTCCCTCCCAAGGGAGAGGATTAGAACTTGTGACTAGAAACAGCTTTCCAACTTGCTTGACTTTCCTTTCCCCAGTAAGGGATAACTAAGGAGAGCAACTTCCAATTATTAATTAATCTTGAGAGTACTTCAACAAGAATAGGGCTTCCAACTAATCCATTCCCAGTCAAGGCTTTTATTTAAAATTAATTAAATTCTCTAAATTAATTTCCTGTTTATCAACTCAACCATTTTTGAAAACACTTGATTGATAAAATAGCACATCTCTCTGCAACTCGTTGGGAGACGACCTGGGATTCATACTCCCAGTATTTTAATTTCAATATTGTGACAACCCTTCTAAATTGATATGCGAATTTTCGGCTGGTTAAGGACTGTACTTGCAACGTATTTCTGTTAAATAATTTCTTAACTCGCCAATTTCCGCCACGTCAGGCGGTATCTAGGTTACTCTTCTGCTTCTTTGTATTGCTCTGTTATTCTGTATACTCTGAACTTCATCTTTAGCCCTCTTGAATTCTGATTCTAAGATAGTTGCTCTGATAATTGTTGATTTTGGATTAATTCTTATATTTTGGAACACATATTGATTTCTGCTCTTCCACACTGACCAACATAGAAATCCCAGCCTACTTATTAACTCGTCCTGTATCTCTTTTCCCTCTTCCCTAATTTTTTGAATGCTTTTCCTTAACCATTCTGCAAAACATTTTACTGAGTCATATGTGGGTAAACACTGTACCTGGGCCCCGAACCAAACTGCTCTTGTCCAATTGCATAATAAAATAGCATGTTCCACTGTCTCTTCTTTTTCTCCACAAATCCTGCACAAAGGACACTTAGTTAGTTTCTTTTTATAGAGATTTGCATTGACAGCAATTATATTATGGCAAGCCTTCCATAAAAACATCTTTATCTTTTGGGGAACTTGCATTTCCCATACTTCTTTCCATAGCTTCCCATACTCAACACTTGAAGATGCTTGGTTCATGTCAGCACATTCTTTTTCTTTTTTGGCACATTGATATACAGTTTTAATGGTATAAATACCATCCATCCTTTTTGGCCAAATAAGTCTATCCTCTTTGTTAATTGTGCTTATTGGAGTTCTTAGAATCTTATCCCTTACTTGAGGAGGGAAACATTGATGTATCTTTTCCTTGTTCCAACCTATCCCTTCTAACAGAATATCCTTAACCAAGTGGAGCTCCCCATCTCCTAATTTTGGAAGCTTACTTCCTCCCACAATCCATCTATCTTCCCAAATGTTAATTTTTGAACCATCTCCATTACTCCAATTCCCGTGTCTTCTTAGAAAATCTCTTCCCTCTAAAATACTCTTCCATAACCATGAAGCATGTTTATTGTCTTTAGCCTCCCAAAAGCTACTTTCTAGAAAATATATAGCTTTTAAGATCTTTACCCAAATGGCTTCGGGGTTATTAACCACTCTCCAAGCTTGCTTCGCTAGATGCGCTAAGTTTTGGCATTTTAAATCTTTGAACCCTAGCCCTTCACTTTGCTTGCTCCAAGTAATTTTATTCCAACTTTTTCAATGAATGCCCTTATTTCTTCCTGGGCTAGCCCACCAAAATTTGGCAATTCTGGCTCCCAACTTTTTGCAGAAATTTTTAGGAAACTTTATAACATTCATCGCGTATGATGGGATAGCCTGCACTACCGCTTTGATCAAAGTTTCCTTACCCGCCTGATTCAACAAGTTTTCTTTCCATCCTTCTAATTTTTTTACACCTTTTCTTCAATCCATTCTAGTGCCTTTTGCTTTGATCTTTCCCATTTTGCTGGTAGACCCAAATACTTTCTCAGATTGTCCCAAGAAGCTATTCCAAGGATTTCTTCAATATTCACTCTAGTTTGTATGAGAATTTGATATCCAAAGGTGATACCAGATTTATCTAGATTAATTATCTTCCCTGAAGCTTTCGTATATTGATTGAGAATCTGTATAATCTGATATATCTCTTCTTTTTTAGTTTCTGCAAAAATAATGCAATCATCTGCAAATAACAAGTGAGATATGGCTGGAGCTGTAGGTGCCATCTTGAACCCAAAAATTAAATTTTCTCTTTTTGCTTTCTTCATTAAAATTGTGAAAATCTCAGCAGCTATAATGAATAAATATGGAGATAGGGGATCCCCTTGCTTTAACCCTCTTTGTGGTTCCGCCTCACTTGAATAGATCCCATTCACTTTAAACTTATATCGCGCACTTTTTACGCAGGCCATCACCATCTTCACCCATTTTTCACAAAAGCCAAAAGCTTCTAGAAGCTTTTCCAAAAAGTCACACTCCATCCTATCATAAGCTTTATTCATATCTAATTTAATAGCAAGACCCATAGATCCTTCTCTACTTTTTTTAACAAGTTTATTGAAAGCTTCTTGGACTATGATAATATTATCGTGAATGAGCCTTCCTCCAACAAAAGCACTTTGAATCGGTGAAATTAAATCCTCTAACACTTCCTTCATTCTCTGCACTAAGATTTTCGATGTGATCTTGTAAATAAAATTGCAACAACTGATGGGTCTTAATTGGTTCAAATTCTCTGGCTGATTGACTTTTGGAATAAGAACCACTGTAGTCTGACTGATTTCTTGTGGTAAAATACCTGTTTCAAAAAAATCCTTCACCACCGCATAGACATCCTCTTTCAAAATATCCCAGTGTTTCTAATAAAACATCCCATTTAGTCCATCTGGGTCTGGCGCTTTTAAACCCCCCATGCTAAAAACTGCCTCCTTTATGTCCTTTTCACTTACCGTTTCAGTAAGTTTTATATTTGTATCCTAAGTAATTTTTCTAGGTACTTCTTTGATACAATTCTCCAAATTTCTACTCCCTGATGAAGTAAAGAGATACCTGAAGTGGTTTTCTATAAGTTTAAGAATCTCTTTTTCTCCTTGAATCCATCTTCCATCTGAATCCTTTAATTTCACAATTCTGTTCCTGTCTCGTCTTTGAAATATTGTGGCGTGGAAAAATTTTGTATTTTTATCGCCCCACTTAAGCCACTTTAATCTAGACCTTTGTCCCCAAAATTTTTCTTCTTGCTCCCATAAATGTGAAATTTTCACTTTAATCTGATTAATTTCCTGTTGTTCTCGATCCGTCATGTTAGAACTTTGTAAAAAATGCATTCTTTCTTAAAGCTTTTTAATCTCCTTATCATCTCTCTTAAATTTCCTTTTACTCCATCTGCAACTCTTCTTTGCACTTATTTTTCTTTTTTATAAACCTATCCCAAGATCTACACTCATTTACTTCTATATCTCAGCTTCTTTTTATAAGATCCAAACACTCCTCGTGGTCTGTCCAAAAAGCTTCAAACTTAAACTCCGTTTTGCCTCTAGATTTTGGCTCCATATTCACTACTAGAAGACTATGGTCTGAGCTTACTGCTGGAATAGTTGTAAGAACTGCATTTGAAAACACTTCTCTCCATTCCCAATTTACTAGTACTCTATCTAATCTCTCTTTTGTAATGAACCCATTCCTAGAATTGCTGAACCACGTAAATTTTTCGCCTTTCAAATCGAGGTCCATGAGTTTATTTGCATCTACGAATCCCCTGAACACCTCTATCTGTATTTTTGGTTTAGGATTAAGCCCTACCTTTTCCTCTTGTGTTAAAATATCGTTAAAATCTTCGATATACGCCTGAGGCCCATTCAGACAGTTATTACTTACAGAGAGCTCCTCCCATTCAAACACCGGGTTACCATAAGTAAAACACCCTTTCCAGCATTTTCCATTTCCTAAGTCAATGTCAGATTTAATAATGTTATCACACCACGAATAAACATTCATATTTATATTAGATTTCCATAATAAACATAGCCCTCTGGACAATCCCTGGAGATCAACACAAAAAAACTTATCAAAATGAAGCTTTTTCTTAATCTTATTAATCTTCACTGCATTAGCTCTAGTTTCCATCAGGAACCTATGGCCGGTTTAATCCGCTTACACAGATTAATAAGTTCAGAAATTGTCGAGGCAGCCATAAGTCCTCGACAATTCCAACTTACAATACTCATGGCTGAGGGTGGGGCATGATTCGGCCCGCCTCCTCAGCCATAGTATTGTCCCATGCCATAGGTTCTCCTCCTATATTTCTAGTGTTTACCAGCTTGTTTTCTCCTCCCTTCCCGGTCTTCATCCTTTTAGTAGCTTGCTTCTCGCTCTCTGCTAACACCTTATCCCATTCAACATTAGTAATCTGGAGCATCTTCTTGTCTTCTCTTTTTCTTTTCAGGTTCAATCCCATCTCCATACATCTTGCTAATTCTATCTCCCATTTTGTTGACTCCTTTTGTTCCTGCTCTTCCATATTCTCCTCTGCATCTTCATCACTAGCCAGCTCCACAAAATATTGTTATCCTTCCACCGATTTCAGGACATGTGTATTCTTCTCCTTTTTTGCCTTCTCCTCTTGCCTGCTATATGTCTTGGTCCCCCACTGCTCTGTATATAGAGTATCTTTCTCCTTAGCAGGCTTCCCCTATTCCCTTGATGTGTCTTCATTCATAGCTATAATAATATCCGTATGTTTTTTTAAGGCCACCCCTAAAGTGACATTCTTTAAAACTGGATGATATGTTTCCTTTTCTTCTATTCTCCCAGCCTTGTTGTTTTCAGAACGTATTGGACCCATTAATGTCTTTTGCTGGTAAAGCCCATTGCTACCCTGATTGGTAGCATCTCCTATAAACACCTCATTTGGGCTTTCACATTGGGCTTTTTTATAACCCCATACCTCCTTCTTTGATCCACTAGGCTCCTCCTTTTCGTTTTCTTATCTTATCCCTAAACCATTTAAAATATAATTCTGTGTCTCTGCAGCTGTCCCATCTCTATCTGCCCCGAAATCCTTCCATTTCTGATTTTCAGGGATTCTATTACACCATTCTTTTTCTACAACAGCCTCATTCTCACCTAATACTCCTGCCTCCTGCATCCCCTTACTAACACTTCCACTCCCCATGCCCTCCGTACTACCAACCCCACTTCTTTTTTATTTCGGTTTTTCCAAACTCCCTCTCCCCCTCACGCTCTTGCCACGCGCCTCCTCATCTTCCTCATGCCCCTCTTTCCAACCATCCTTGAACCTTATTCTTTCTTGATTTTCCAAAGCTTTAGCTTGAGGTACCCCCAATCCTTTGGTGGACCTTGGTTTACTTGAGTCCCAGCTTGCCATAACTTTCTGAATCTTGCATTCCTTAGCTCCATGCCCCAATCTTCCACAGTTCAGATAGTAATGGTCTTGTAACCTTTCATATTTAAAGTGGATCCAAGCATTCGGTAGATCGTCTCTTTCAAGATAAAATCATGTGGATCCTCATCAGTTTAGTAACATCCAGAGCTACCTTAACTCTTAAGAAGGTTCTCATCAGTTTAGTATCTCTCCATGGATCCTCCACCTCTGAAACTAATCCCATCATGTCTCCTATGACTTTTGTTGTATCCCTTTCCAGTAACTCTAAAGGCACCCCATGAATCTGTACCCAAAAATCCATAAAATCGTGCTTGACTTCAAATACTGACTGGCTCTTCATCCATTCTTGTAGGTTCAGCAAATACCCTTTAATACTCCACGGCCCACCGTTAAGCACCTGCTTGCCTTTTTTCTTGTCTTTGAAACTGAACAGGATGCAAGCTTTCAAATTCATCTCTTTCTCAGTTATGAATTCTCTAATGAGATTCAGACAATCTTCCTTGAAGCCATGTTGTACATGCTTTTCTATTCTGATTGTTTTGCCTTCTATAGTCTCCATAGCTCTAACTCCTCTTACTTTCATATATGACATTGTTTTTACTCTGTGCAGACTAACAATACAACTAAAGTGTGTTATTCACCGTTGGTGAGTATTGGTGAAGCTCCCTAAAGGAGAAACTCCTCTTAAAGGACTAGAACCAGACGTTCCTACAGTTGACTCTCCTAAGACGAGAGAGAGGTCTCTCTAGATGAGAGAAAATTTTCAAGTAAGTACTATTGCTCTACTTCTGAGTTTATTGGAAGATCTATCCACGAGGATACTCCATGTTTTTCTTCTTGTAGAATCCATGTTTTCTGTGGATTTTGCAAAAAAATAATATAAAATATGGGCTTTGATGGTCATCTGAGGTTCGAATTGGAGATCCAACTCATATAACTCTACTACCTATTAAAGCATGCAACCTATGATATTTGTTTTTTGAAGAATTTGTCTCATCAGTTAGAAGGTCCTAACTTAGTGGAATGTGTTTGAAAGTATGACTTAAGTCTTTTGAAGGTGAAGACCAAGGTGTATACAAACTTCTTGATCTTCTGATAGTGGAACTCAGTTTTTGACCTTCCAAGTCTCAAAGTGTGTGTCAGAATTTTGTTTACAATTAATAAATGAAGAATGAGTTATTCGTCGGTAATAGTTTTTTCCAAAATCAGTGATTGGGCCTTAAGCTATTGAAAAGTTTGGTTGCATTCTAGTGTCTTAAAGGAAGTTTTTCTCCTTTTTCAACAACGAAAAGAAAGGTAACGACTTTGACATCAAGAAACCAAGATAATTTTGTTAGTCTCCTGTGGTATCTTTGCACATCCATTATCAAAGTTAGACTCTTTATGTTGGTCATGTCTTGGCATTTTTTTGGTTTTATCTCGACCTCTGCTGTGTAAGGATGAAATTGAGGTATTTTTGTGTAACACCATCACTATCAGAATGTCACGCTTTTGCCTGCGCCACTCTGATAGCTAGGTATTACGACGGCTTCTATACTTATTAACAATAAAATATGAAGCTTTAACTCGAATATCGGATTGCTATTTCTTTGAGAAATCAAAAATTTTTTTTATTTGATAACAGATATGCATATATATATCCACAAAACTTCTTATACAAGTAACTTACAAATGTTAGATACATACATATTCATACATCCCCTATCCCTCTTACAAAATTATAATGACAAAGGTGAGAGAAAACTATGACGAATATATATATATAAACAGAAACAGTACAGTTGAAGACTTATAAAAAAAACTTCATCAACTTTATTGTCTGTCCTGAAAAGAGGAAGTCTCTAGAGAAGTGAGAACATCGTCCTCGAAAGGATTCTCAGTAAGGGATTTTTAAAGAATTGTCGTAAGAAGATATTTGAAATAAACTTTTAAAACGCAGTGATTATCAGTTTATTATTCAATCTAAAATTCGTATTTTTCTTACAAAAATTTCACACAAAATAACATTTTAACAAAACTTACCACTAATTCAATCAATCATGACCTCTGGCCCAAACATAGCCAATCACGACCTCTGGCCCAATATATAATGAAATCTCAGCCTCTGGCCCAAATCAAATCACCTCGGCCTCTGGCCTAATTCAAAATAATTCACCATGAAAACTCAATCTCAAATAGAAACAATCACAAACACGAACAAATTCAAGGCAAACACATATAAAAAACAGTCACAACAAGTATCACAGTTACGAGTTGAACAGAATTTATTAGATAAGCAAACCAAAACACTTAAGCACACACAAATAAAGCACACAAATGCAACATGATGTATGCCTATCCTACTGGCTGTGAGCTCACGTATCAGTTACTTTGCCAAAATTCGACACATCCGGTAGCTAACCCGGATATTGTCCTCTTAAAAACTGGTGAGCGGTACAGTACCACAATCCTCACCTGATGGGTGGTAAACCACTTCGATCCTTGCCAGGCGCATAAATCACATTCAAAACCACAATCTTTTAAAAATTTTGACCTGGAGCAGGTGGGACTAAGCAACAACCCTTGCGTACTATCCAAGTATTTCAAATTTCAAAATCTCTCTTTAAACACAATCCAAATCTATTTCTCTTTTATAAAACTCATTTTCGCCAAAACAAAGGTCTCAAATCAAGTTCAACCCAAAAGATTAGTTATTAAATAAGATTAATTTACCTTAAGTCAAGATTGAATTAATCAAATTCCACAGCAAAACCTCTAAATTTTAGGAGAACGACAACCAATCTCATTTCTTTAAATTCATCAAAATCCTTAAATCATAATTCTCTCATTCATATTAATTCAATAAAATTCATTTCTGTTCAATCAAAATACCTAAAAACATAATCCTCTTTGTACTTAACCAAACCAAATTCATTCTGTTGAAAAGCAATTTAAATAATCGTTTTTTTTATTCAACCAAAAGTCCCAAACCATACTCTTTTCTTTAGTCAAATCAATTTTAAATAAAACTATTCTTAAAATTTCAATTAACCAAAAATAAAACTACCGAAAATAAAACTTCCAAAAATCCTCATAAAAATTTCGGCAGCACCTTTACTAAAATTCGAACTTTGCCACCCTTCTCAGGTCCCATCCAAACTATTTCTCAAACTCTTTTCAAACCGTTTCCAATAAATCAAACCAATTCTAACAGCAGAATCATTTTTAATAAATCAAAACTATTTTAAATATCAAACATTTATAAAATCAAACCAATTAAAAATTAAACTGCTTACAAAATCAAATCATTTTCATATCTCAAATCATATTCAATTCTCAGAATCATTCACGATAAATCAACCGAAATCAACTCTAATCTCCTGAAATCATTTTAACATAATTCAGAAACCAAATTAAAAAACCAGTCCAACAATAACCAGCTCAACAAAACTAAATCAACAAATAAGAATAATCAGTATCCTCAATAATTCAATAAGATAAATAATCACATCCATCCAAAATAGTTCATTTTAAGCATAAAACTCACGTAATCGTAAAATTCATTTCTCCTGTTATTATTGACTTAACAATTTTTAAGAGTAAAAGAAGTTTAAGAAAACGCCCATACCTCGTTCACGACTCAATTACGCGACAACACCCTTAAAATTTTGATTTCGCAGCGGCGACGCCAAATCCGGTATCCTCGCAACAGTAAGGGACAAGGGTACTTACTGTAACCATAGATATTAAACCGGAAACCCAGTAAAAATCGGTTAAATTTGGTAAAGATCGGTCCAACTGAACCATTTAGAATTTAAAATTATTTCCAAAATGCTTGAGGTGGGGTTCAAACCCCTCTCCTCAATGAGAGATGTCATTCATCCAACACGAAGTTGTCATGCTTGTTAATATATTTACAAATTATAATAGATATAGATATCTTTTATCAAATAGTTTATTTCTATTTAATTTATTTTAATTTTAGTTAAAAACTCATTCATTCTTAAATTAATTATATTTTTATTTAACAAATTATTTTAATATAAAAACAAAATAAAATATTTATGATAGAGTAAAATAAACAAAATATTTATTGTTCATGTTCCATATTTTTTAGAATAGTTAGATATTCTTAAAATGTTAGTGAAAATATGTATTTTAAATTCTAATTTTAAATTTTTTATTATTTTTTATTTTTTGTTTACATAGAACCGAATCAACCGGTTCAACCAGTAATCTACCAGTTAAACCAATAATCAGTGATCTAATAATCTAACTGGTTTGATTACCGATTCAATTCTGACAACAATAACAAAGGAAAACATAGAAACGAAGCAGCAGTGACACTGGGCAGCAAGGATACAATACCAGTTCACCCTCAGCGGCGGCGAGCTCCACCAATGGTGATGGCGACGAGAGCAGCGGCGGCAGAAACGGCGGCGAAAACCACCCCGCGATGCCTTCTCTCTCCGCATGCGTTCTATCTCTTTCTCTCTTTCTCTCCGCATGCGTTCTATCTCTCTCTCTCTCTCTCTCTCTCTCTCCTCACGTCATTCTCTCTCTTCTCTTCTGGTCAGATCGACATTGACGACGGTGAGGGAAACTTCGGTGGCGACACAACTAGGGACGAACGCGCGGCTTCGATAACGACGGTGGTTGCGAACCCAATGGCAGGATGGCGCGGCGGTGGCTTCTCTTCTCTTCCTGCATCGCGAGTTCTTTCTTTCCCCTTGTCAATAACGACGGCACATGAACGGCGGCCATGGCGAGGCAGCTGGACGACGGCAGCAGCATGTCCCCTCCTTCTTTCCTTCCTTTGCTTTCCATGCTCTCCCTTCCCTCTTTCCCAATCGGCTCTTCCCACTTCTCTCTACCCTTTCTTTCTTCGTTTCTTCTGTATGTGTGTATATAGGGCTTGGGGGCGGTGAGTTATTGATGAGCGGATAATTTATACGCTTTTTGGCATTGTTTTTAGTATGTTTTTAGTATGATCTAGTTAGTTTTTAGTATATTTTCATTAGTTTTTAGTTAAAATTCACTTTTTTGGACTTTACTATGAGTTTGTGTGTTTTTCTGTGATTTCAGGTATTTTCTGGCTGAAATTGAGGGACTTGAGCAAAAATCTGATTCAGAGACTGAAAAGGACTGCAGATGCTGTTGGATTCTGACCTCCCTGCACTCGAAGTGAATTTTCTGGAGCTACAGAAGCCCATTTGGCGCACTCTCAACGGCATTGGAAAGTAGACATCCTGGGCTTTCCAGCAATATATGATAGTCTATACTTTGCCCAAGATTTGATGGCCCAAACCGGCGTTCAAAGTCACCCTCAGAATTTCCAGCGTTAAACGCCGGAACTGGCACCAAAGTGGGAGTTAAACGCCCAAACTGGGACAAAAGCTGGCGTTTAACTCCAAGAAGAGTCTCTACACGAAAATGCTTCAATGCTCAGCCCAAGCACACACCAAGTGGGCCCGGAAGTGGATTTTTATGTCATTTACTCATCTCTGTACACCCTAGGCTACTAGTTCCCTATATATAGGACCTTTTACTATTGTATTTTCATCTTCTGATCTTTAGATCTTTTGAT
>NC_029781.3:70538178-70600021 GCF_000817695.3 Arachis duranensis
TACTCGCATAAGGTTTATTACTTGGACGACCCAGTACACTTGCTGGTTAGTTGTGCGAAGTTGTAGTGATCACAATTTCGTGCACCAGTTGTGAATGGCAGTGAGGTTAGGGTTAAATTTATGGTAAAATTAGGATTTTGTGTATGAAATTGGAGATTTTAGATAATTTAATCATTTTAATAAAATTAGGATAATAGAGTAATTGAAAATTAATTTTACTCCAACACTAATATTTATAAAAATATTATTTAATTATCAACTTACAAGTTTATTTTTAAATAAAATTAAAACATATAAAATTATTTTTTATTATTAAAGCTTTTAAAATCAATAATAAAAAGTACTCAATTAATATACAAAAATTTTAAAAATTTATTCTCAAATAAATAAAATAAATTATTAAATAGCAATATTTAGTTTTTGAAAATCCGAGGACTTACTTTCGCATTGACCGCAAAGACACACATGGAGGGATTTAGTCTCGTGCTTTCTGATGGTAGCAAACACTTGTTACAAGCATGATATAATATTTTTCTCTTTTTAGGTCTTTACTAGCATGTCAATAAAAGAAACTTCTATGAGCTTTTTGAGGTGCAACTTAAAGATTTTATTCGTAAACATTTGATAGATTGCCTCTGTGCTCTTCAGGCTGAAGGACATAATGCTCCAGTAGTAGTTGACTTTATTCATCAACTTTTGTTCATCTTAATTTGATTATATCTCAAGTAATGCATCCATAAATTATAAAAATTAGTAATAGGATGCAGAATTCACCAAATCAACTATATTTGGCACAAAATACAGGTCTTCAAAGTAAGCTTTGTTAAAGGTCATGTAGTTAACGCACATTATCCACTTGCAGTTGTGCTTCTTGACCAAGAACATGTTTGGCTTGGTCCTCAACAAACTTGCTCTTTTCGAGCTTAACTTCATTCTCCTTTGTAGCATTGCTTTTTTGCTTGAAAAGATGGAAAGATATGTGAAACATACTCTTAGCGAAGAGGTCAGAGTTGGCCTTAGGAAATTGTAATAACTTGTTTTTTTTAATTCAACTCAAGATTGGCACTACTCTGATTTGTCTTTACTTATCGCTTTTTTTTCTCCTATGTTAAGACTTTCATTATAGCATTTCCTTCCCACAATATAGTCTTTATGAATAGTGATAATGTCCTCTTTTGATAGGAATTCCGTTGCCAATGATGCTATTGTAAGTTGTGGTGGTGTTCATGATGATGTGGTCGGTCTTGATGGTCTCGAAACTTCATTGACTTTTCAAATGTCGTGTAGAAATTGACATATTCAAGAGGTTGGATAAGTAATTCTCTAAACAAGATTAGTGTTTTCCGGCTAGGCTTTTAGATCCTTATATAGAGTCTAGGCTTGTCGAATGCGACTTTGAAGAGGACATCGACTAAGCTTCCTTAACCGATGGGAGTCTTGTGAAGATTGGCATTGGCCAAGACAATGGTTACAACCATGGGATTGTTATACCTGTAGATTATGCTCTTAGCATCTTTTTTGGTGAACCTGATCTCTAAGAAGTCATGTGCTCAATTCTTGCTACTTTTTTTTTTATGTGGGTTGATTTTCTTTAGTTGTCTCCTGCGAGAAGACTTGATTGCCGAAATCACCTGCTATTAGTGGACGTGTTTGTTGGAAGTTTTTTGAGGTATCTTGATCTTCACTTTTTGTTTTGGTGCCTTATTGTTTTGTAATTTTTTTTTGTTTTCTACGGTATCCCCAGGTCAAGGACTAATCCGTCGCGATATTGAGTTCTATTTAAAGGTTTGTCGCTGGCCAATGAGTTGCTGCATGCACAAATTCGAACCCCCGACATTTGCTTAAGCGGACTAGTGAGCTAACCACTAGACCAACCCAACTTAATTATTGTTTTGTAATTAAAGTGCAAGTAATTTTTTACGATTAAAGTTCATTTATGTTAGAAAAAGGTCAGTGGCCGTGATGTATAAAAGAAAGAAAGAAAAAAAAGACTTAAAAGTAAATTTGCATATTGCATAATAATTCCGAAAAAAAAAATTTGCATAATAATTTGGGTCAATAAGTTATACCAAAAAAAAAAAAGTTAGGTCAAAATTTGAAAAGATTAATATAATTAAATAAGCGCTATTATATCAATATTTCTTTCATCTAACCATCAATTTGTTTATGTACCAATGTTGGTACAAAACCATAACGCAACAAAAACTCATTCACCCTTTTAACTTTTATTTTATTTTTTTGGTATTTGTATTTTTTAGGTTTGTGGATCTATATTTTTTTGGAATTTTTTAAAATAAAAATTAATAAAATAAAAATTTAGCCACTTTTAAAATAATATAGTAAAATTGACGCATAATAAAAATGATAAATTCAACCATATTAATCTCTTACTTTTTATTTTATAATTCTCTTTAGTTTAGATGATTCTTTTTCATATTTTTTATCTAGCGTCAATTAATTTGTGTACCAAAGTTGGTATAATACTATTGACTTATTGAGTATTGGCCACTAAGGAATCAGAATCATCCACTTATATATTTTTTTAAAATTTTTGTATCCGTAACTTTTCAGGGTTGGACTTCTGTGTCTGTATTGAGCATAGACCCACATTTTACCTATTTTGGGTTTCTTATTTTTATTTTGGAAGAACCTAAATCAATTCAAACCGCACCACGAACACCCCTAAAACTAATCATAAAATTAGTTCAAGTAGAGTATAAAATTGGATAAAGAGAAGAACCGATTTATTGGTTTGATCCAACCAATTTTGATAAAAATCGGTGAACCGACGGGTTGAAAAATTTAAACCGATTTAATTTCTTTTTAAAACTCCCTTCAAAACGACATCGTTTTGAATTTAAAAAACAAAGAATAATTACCTAAATCAGTTCCTGAGATTTTTAAAATTGAATACTTTAGTCTTTCAAATTTTAAAATATATAAAATAGTTTCCAACATTTATTTTTGTTTGACAACACAGTCTTTTCGTTAGTCACTAACGGTGACTATTGACGTAAAACGTTAATTCACATACGTGGCCATTAAGTGTATACATGTACATTTTAGACAAATCAGTCCTATACTGAAGTACAAAACAGTCCCCAAACAATTTAAAAAATCTCAAAAGAGTCCCTAAAAAAATTTAAAAATTTAAAAAAAGTCTCTTCGAATATTTTTAATATTTTCAAAAGTCATCATCTTATAATATTTTTGTTAATCAAGAAATAAAATACTATTAAAAATATATAATAAATAAAGAATACAAAAAATAACAAAATATATACTAAAATATAATTTTATTTATTAACACTAAAATGTTATAAAAAAATAATATTATTTAATTATTAACATATGATACTTATATTGAGATTATGTAAAAACTTTAATAATAACAACTAAATTTAAGAGGATATTAAATTATGAAGGTATGCCATTATTTATATTCTAATCTCCTAAGATTTTGATACAAAATAAACTTAGAAAAATATTCCCAAAAAAAATATTTTTTCTTAGCTTAGTTGCTAATTATGATAGCACAAACAACTTTAATACTAAGCCTATTTTGTGCAACATTACAATTTACAACAACTAAATTCCAAAATTTTTTAAAGAACATGAACAACATATTTAGATTTGTCATGACATTTCTTCTTTAAATTTTGTAAAGTATGAGGAGTTTTACATTGAGACTTCGTAAATCATCTACATTGATCTTGTGGTTGTCAAATACCTACAAATTTGACTTTATAGATAATTTAGTTCACATTGCATGCAAATTCCAAAGTGTTACATTTATAAGCATTTGAACAAATATTTTTAATTATATATCTAAACAATTTTATGTTAAATGAGAGTTCTCGTATTTCTTTAAACAACAATAGCTCATCATTAAAGAATGATTATAAAATATGATACCTATAAATTACATTAAATTAATATCTTAAATTAATATTTTGCATGATCAAAAATAAATATGAATTTATTTATTTTAAAAATGATTTCTTTTGAAAAAATGTCTTTTCAAAATTAATTTATAATTTATCTTAAAAATATATAGAAAAATTCTGTATTAGAATAGTGTGAAAATTTGATAGTTCAGGCGTTTATTCTACTAATTTATTTGTGTAGATTTTGTAGGCTGAAACTATTCTGGAAGATATTACAAGTTATAATTTTACTAATTCTATTTGGAAGGGATGGTACCACCGAAAGTTGAGTTATTCACTTAGTTTGTGTTAGTTGGCAGGGTCAATACTAAAGAGAGATTGCGAAGATTTGGTATTATTGATCAAAATGATAATCTTTGTATGTTATGTAAAAAAGTTACTGAGAACTATTATTATTTGTTCTTTGATTGTGAATTTATTTGTCAGGTGTGGTGTGTTTAATTATTCGTCTATAATAAAATATAATCTATTTCAGAAATAATTAAGCAAAACTTTGAGAGTTGGAACAGAGGCTTCTACAAAAAAGAAAGAACGGAATAGATAGTTGATTGATTTTTTTGCTATTATTTAAAATACTAAATAAAAAGAAATGGCAAAATATTCAAGAATCAAGAAACAAATATTGTAAAAGTTATCAACAAATCAATTAAGAATTAAAAAAATAGATTAATTTTGATTATTTTAATTGTTGATAGTAATGTCAAAAATAACTATAAAGTGATATTTTTTTATTTAACTAGTATCTGTGTATTATTTAATTACTCTACTTTATTATGTTAAACTTTTTATTTCAAAAGAAAATCTACTGTTTTGACAAAAAATAATTTGCATTCTACCAACTTGGATTTGGAGAAATTATGGTTTTACCAGGGGAAAAAGAATAACCTGAAAATTAAATTAAAATATACACCTAAAAGTACAACTACATATTGCTAGCAAAATCCGCCTCGATATAAGAATTTTTTTACTCAAAATATATGTAAGTTATTTAACAGGACTAGTGCAATGCTCTAATTGCTATTAAAGCCATCTCATTTTTTTGTTCAAAAGAACTAATTGGATTTTAATTCTAACTTATCATAAACAAGTTAATTAAGATCATTCTGCAAGAAAGATAAGTTAACACTCACTTATCTTAGTTTCTTTTTAACATTCCAACAAATTAATTTTGCTTTTAATGACAAACTCTATTATTTATTTTGGACTTGCTTTTGATTAAAAGTATTATTATCTCCATAATTTTTTTCCTTTTTAAACAATTGTACGGTATTTTAAATTTATTCCCCAAGTAACAATATTCTTTTTTAACTTGCTCATAAAGTCTTGATTAAAAAGTATAATTATCACAATTTTTTTTAATTACAAAACCAAGATTGAGTAGTGCTTTAATCAAGAGAATTTACCTTTTAATTATATTTAAACAACTAATTTATCTCGCTATCGAGTAAAAAATTACTGGTTTAAAATAAATTAAAACAATGAATTCGTTTGTTTAAAATTTCAGAGAAAAAGAAGTACTTTTTCAAAACAAGTATTTATTTTATTTTTTGAATTATTTGTTTGTCCTTCTAAAAAATAGAAACAGAAAATAAATGGTGTTTTGCAAATCCCGAGAAGCAATAAAGACTTGATTTTGGCAGAAATATTAGCAATCAAAGAGAAAAATATAAACATTTATTACCATCAATGTTTGTAATTTATATTTTTTTTAAATATTACTGAAAATAAATTTGTATGTTTAACAAAATATTATTATAAATATTAGGAAAAGTATATGAACCAATTCCAAATCAACCAAAAATGGAACAACTTAGTTAATTATAAATATAGTAATTAGTTTTATTTATTTATGATTTCAAATATTGGTTATTAAATGTTTAACCACATTCAAATTAGGAGGAGATACGTTCAATATCATTGCAACGTGAATCATGGAAACTGATTCAATTAACTTCTGTCTCTTCACCTTCCTTCCCTCTCTAAATGCCTAAAACATGATAAATAAAAAAATAGATTCAGAACCATCCAATTTACAAAGAAAAAAAACATCCTATAATCCCTAGCATAAGCACCATCCATGTAGAGGTTTTGGATTTACCCAAAAGTATTTGGTTGGTTTTTTGTTGAAACTATCTTAGTTTTCTAATATTATTGTAAATATTATTATTTTTTTATTAAAATTTTTTTATAATTTATGATAGTGTTTTAAATTAAAATTAAATCAAATAATTACGACAAAAATTATAACAATGATTAAACTGACTCACTCTAAAAATTTATTGGATTTTTTTTGACATGTGACTATTATAGTAATTAATAAAATATTTATTATACAGTATTAGTTTAATGGATATTGAGTATGATTTGAATACTTATAGAATTAATGATTAGTCAATATAGAATCTATCAACTATGGTAATAAATTCAAGCTCTATAAGAATTAACCAAGAGTTGGAAAAATGGAAAGAATTATACTTTGGAAAAGTATGAGAAGACAATACCCTTATTCTACAATACATACAATGGGAGTTTAATTGAAATTAAAAATAAACTAGGGTTAATTAATTAATTTTTAATTGCTTCATATTTAAAATTTAAAGAAAATTAGGATTTCTTCTCCCTTAGTGACGTAAGCAAAAAACGGTATCCCTAATTCTAATTCTCTCCCAGCGCCGTTCTCCTTCTTTTTTCCTTTCAGCACCGGCGTTCCCTTCCTCCCTCATGTTGCCATCATCCACCGCACTAAGCCTCCCTCGTATCGCCCTCCTCAATCGCACCTTAGCGGGTGCGTCCTCCCACATGTCGCCTTCCACTATGCTACCGCGACCCCGGCTATCGCTAGCGCGGCCGTTGAAACTCGCCACCCCATGCTGCATGACGGCCTCCACCTTATTTGCCACCGGACTTGTTGCGATCCTGCTCTCTGTGACTGACCTCCACCAACACGGTAATCTTCTCTCTGCAGTACTGTTTCAATTTTTATGTTCCTCGTGTTATTAATTTTTCAGATTTGAATAAAAGTGTGTTGGATATTTTGTGAGTTTTTTTTTTATGTTTTTGCATTGATGTATGCCTTGGTTGATTGAAATATGCAATGGTTAGATAAGCTGTGAATTGTTGCTTTTTTTGGATGATTGAAATCTGCTAATTGATTAATAGGTTATGTGATAGTGTGATACCATGTGGCCAAATTCTACAAGAAAGCCTGTGACATATTCGAGTATAGTCTGTGAGTTATCTAACTATCAGTTGATTTTGTGCATGGGCTTCAATGTTACATTGGTTATGTATAATTTGCTGGTGTTGATTGTGCAGATGTATATTTGGAACTTTTCAGGAGAAACAAACTAGTTATTCATCAATGACAAAGTGACAAATGATTCTCTTTGTCAACATAAAAAGAAGGTAGATGTTGATTTGTCTTTATCCTTTTTATGTTCCTTTTATGCATTTTTTTGTTGATAAAATTTTAAGTTGGCATTCTAAGAAGCTGATAGAAATTTATTGTTAGTAGATAGTTGAATATTCAAGTGAAAAAAACTTGACAAGAAGGAAAAAAAATTAAATTAAATTCAAGAAAAATTTAATGTAGCTACAAGTAAGCACTCATCAGGATATTTCCAATGAGCACGCTAACTGTTTGGAAAAATGCTAAAGAAGAATATATATTTTTTTGTTCATCAATTGTGACATGAGAATGAGAAATTCTGAAGCCTAGTTTTGAAATTTATGTAGCTTTAAAATACCTATTGCAAACTGGACAAGAATTAATGTTTTATATAAAAATATGGTCAGTTGAGATTTTTATAACAATTCTTGTATAGTTGTATTGCGAAGCTTCTCTTCGTCCCCCTCTTGGACTACAAAAAGTCAGTATAAAGCTATTGTTCTACTCTATAGAGTATGTTTCTTAGACACTTAAGGTTCAGATGTTCTTTGATTTTGGGCCTGGCTGTTTAATGTGATTGATGTTAGATTTTAATTACTGTAACTGCTATGAACTACTAGATAGACATCATCATCCTCATTTACAGCATTTAGTTCTAGCCTTGCTGTCCCAGAATATCTAATATATACTTTATATTCTAGTTTTGTAGTTTCCAGAGCATGACTGTATGCATTATGTAAGATTTTCTATAATTTGAGATTCTCAATTTTTGATACTGTCTCCTCAGCTAAAGCTCGTTAGGCATGACCCAAATTACAGTTTATCAATATTATATTAGTGTGATCTGAAACTTCTCTGAATGCATCTATAGCATCTATAAAGGCTAGTTTAGCCTTGATCAACTCTTTATTTTCTATTATAATTGTCCCCAAATTCATTACAAACCCACCCTTTCTTTTTAACCAGTGATTCTAACTTAGATAAACCAGATAGAAGTTTAAGCAATGCTTTTCTAGCTTCTTCATAGCATTTTAAAGCAGCTAATAGATTGTGCTCAACATCTCTAAGTACAGGTCTACTTAGATAATCAAAGATACCACTATTTCTAACTATACCTGTTACCTTTGAACTTAATGCAGTTTGTGATGGAGCATTGGAACAGGAATTGTCGAACTCTGAAGATCCCTTATGTATTCTGGAGTTCATAGCTTCCAAGGATTCAACTTTAATCACGCTATCATCAAGAGTATCTATCAAGTTTCCACCATAATCACTATGCTCAAAATGTTCAAAATCTTTTTTATTCTCATTAAGAATGAGCTCATCTTCAGGATCTTTTAGATGCAAATAATTGGTATTTTTAGTAAACCATTGTTTACTGTACTTTCTCTCATAAGTCATCAGGCTCATATGTGCACTACTACTGCTTGCACTACTTCCACCACTAGCTTTGTCGCTTTGGCAACTACAATTTACCAAGAAACATGAACTACAATTTTAGTTCAATTGCACCAGCTTCTTCTTCAGCCTTTTAACTTCCTTAGCAATCTCAGATGACATTTTCAATTCACTGTTTGCAGATTTTCTCACATCTTGTACTGAAATTTCATCTCTGACCAGTCTCATGCCTTGGACCAGAAAAGGTAAGTAGAAGACTTCCTCTAAACAGTGAGATACCCATTAACAGTCTCATCTTTTACATCATTTAGCAATGTACGACTTTCATTTATATCATGGCATTTTCTCTGCAAGGATGAGCTACTAACCATAGAAGAAATGAAAGTTCAATTCCTAATTTTGTGATTGTTATTAGCTTTTTGAAACCCAAAAATAGTTATAACTCAGCATAATGTAGCTTCATTTGAAATTGGGTGTGAATCTAGGGTTCAAGTACTATTTTTATGGACAAAACATATGTTTATCTGCTTTATGCCATTGCTTTGTTACTTGATTTGCTAGATTGTGCATGCACATGCTCAGCAGTTTTCTTTTAACTTTGGTTGAATTGAACTTGAATCTGAGTTAAGCCATTTAAACATGGTGCACGGGTGGCATCTTGGTCAATTTATTAGTTGCTAATGAAGAACCAATGAGGATGTTTATTTTTCTATGTATACGGATGGTTATTTCATATGAGAAGAAAATGTTTAAGTGCTTCGATTTTGCTTATTCTGTCCTTATATTATGTAATAACTACCTATCTCTTTGTATCTAATGCACTTACACTTATAATGTTACTTAGGACTGTAGGATGCTCTAGTTATTATTTATTAACTACAAGATCTCTAGTTTAGGATGAGAACATGATTTTTTTTTTCAAATCATTGTAGATTTATTCTAGGATGTTGTGCAATGCTTGCTTTACTAAAAAATTTTTTTGTCTTCTCTCTTCACTATTTTATTTATTAGATTTTAAGTTTGATTACTATTTGAAAGTGGTAGAAGAGATTTATCTATCTTCATTCTTCACCAGAATTAAGTCTTATTTCCCATTTTTTAATTAAAAAAAGTGCTTAGTTTCAGTTTTGTTTGCTTATTGTTCAAATTGTCTTAGTACATGACTCTTTATATCATTGTTTACACCACAATTTTTTTAATAGAGTTGATAAAATGAAGCATGGATTCAGCATGAAAGTACCTAGACTAGCTGCATACAAATGTAGAAACAAATACTGTTGTAGATTTGGAAAGATGAATTTTGTGCCTTTCTTGTAAATACTCAGCAACATTATTTGGTATCAAATTATTCAACTAGCCTGAAAATACTTACAAGACTACATATATATGTTTGTAAAGCAGCACAAGGAGTTCTGAAATTGATAATGTCAAAAAGTTTTAGGAGTAGTTTTTAATTGAGTAGAAAGATTTGCATCTAGTGTAGAATTTGATGTGTAAAAAATTAATTTATTCTTATGAGTTTATAATAGTAAATTTGTAATAAATCATGGAAGTTATATTTTAATATGATTAGAATTTTTGAAAGATTATTGTGAATTATTTTATCTTAGGTGCATGCATTAGTGACATGATTTTGAAGTGTCATGTAAAGTGCAGTGTTAGAGGGGCATGACATATATACCCTATTATTGTAACTTGTAAAGTACATTATAAGCGGGTTATACTAACTTCAATTCATAAACTTATTTTTCATCCTATAAGGATGTTCATTTTACTATGTATGCGGATGATTGTTTCATATGAGATATGGATGCAGAATCTAGCAACTCAAACAAAATACCAATATAATTAAAATAAACATCCACTTTTCTCGTTAGATCCAGTCTAATCAAATAAACATTTACTTTATCGTAAAAAATAATCATCCGCACACTTAGTGAATTGAACATCTGGCGTATTTTAATTGTATTTACTTAAATCTAATCCAATCAAATAAACATCCACGTAAGAATAAAAATAACCATCTGCATATCTACTGAATTGAATATCCATAATATTATAATTGTATTTACTTAAAATTCAATTCAATCAACTAAACATCCACCTAAAAATGAAAATAAGCATTTGTATATCTAATAAAATTAACATCCAGCATATTATGAATTGACCACAATTTCTAATATGTACATTAAATTTCTCATTCATAGATTTAGAGTAATTGTGGCATATGTTTTCTCTCAACAGAAGCATTTCCATTTTAAGAACATTCATGAATATAAGAGATACTTCAATAAGTAACAAATGTATAGTTAATTCTTGATTAACCAAAATCATTCACTAGTTTCATTTCTAATAGCCTTTTGAATTAAATTGTGTTGCAGTGTCAATGGATGTTGTTGCTTCATCTAGAACCAAAATCCTTGTATTCTTCAATAGCAGCCTAGCCAAGACAAATAAGTTTCATTTGTCCAACACTCCAATTTTCTCTTTTTCTCTATTCTCAACCACTGTAACATTGCACAAATTTAACCAAATGTCAAATAGATAGAATTAAACATAATAAGCACAAAGATACTTTTAAGGCTTGTCACAGTTATACTCCTAAATAGTGTAATGTATTCCTTTTATTTTATTTAAAAAAAATGTCTAACCTACTGATCAAGAAGTCTTGGATCGTGCCTTACAATTTCCATAATATGGCACTTCTTGAGAACCTGAAGAGCAAATTTGAGGACCATATAGACATAGGCTGATTTAAGCGAAACTTTAAAAGGTTTCGGTGACCGATCTAAGGAATTTAAAAACAAAAAATAGCACCATGTTGCTCGAGTTAATCTGTGCTGAAGTGTTCAATATACACAAAATTCATACAGTACCTGATTTAAATATACCAATAAGATAGCAAAGACAAATAGCATTCATTATAACGAAAATCAATCATCCGGATAAGTAGTAAAGTAACCATCTGACAAATATCAACCAAATTTCAACAATAGTCAGCCAGTTTACGTCACATTGCATACACATGATCCACACGGAAAGAGAAAAAAATTAATTTCACTGATATATCAACAAGATCACCAAACGTTTTCGACCTTTTCCGCACTAAAGTTAAACCATCATGAATTGCAACAACCTAAACTAACTACATACTCCACAGTCTTTGGGTTACTACAATCACACCTACTGCTTTATCACCATGGTTAATCACTCATGTCATCAATAAAATCTATCTATAGTACAACATGAAACAGCGATTACCATTTGAAAAAATAAACAACTCCACCCACTTACCTTGGATGGTCAGGATTCTTCCGGTGATGATGTTCGTTCTGTTTTCGGGGAACCGTTGACGAGGAGGCGGCTATTTTTCCAGGGTCCGATGTTCCGCTGCTCAGAGACGATGGCGGCCGCGCTAGGAGAATTGTGCAGCTACTCCGTTCGACGATGAGGGCTCTGTTGCCTTCAATTCTGGTTGGAAGCGTAGCGCGCACGGGCTCGGTTACGATGACGGCGGGATGTTCAGCAGCAACAGAACGCCGTACTTGAGGGCTACTATGAGGAAGCTTGCGTTCGCAGGTCACCTTCCGCAGTTGAAGCTTGTGGCGCAAAAGGGTCTGCGTGGTCGCCAGTCCGTGCAGCGAGTGGGAGGGTTTTGGTAGGGAAGGCAAATGGCGACAAGCAAAAGGATTGGAATTTGGGGGAAAAAGTGAAAATAGCAGAAAGTGGGTGGTGTGGTAAATTAAACAGCCATAATAGATTAGGGTTATTGATGGGTTAATTTCTTCTTTTAATTTTAATTGGGTCTAATAAACAACCCATTGTAGCCATTGTATACATACTTCGTTGTCTCCCTAGCGGGACTCTTATACTTTTTGTTCTTCTTGTGTTTTTCGTAAAAGTATTAATACTTCATACTATCAACTGGTCGAGGAGTGTTGAAAAACGTTAACCTGGATTAATAAATTTAGTATGACTAATTCACTACTCGCTTAGTATTGAATTTACGGGTTAGTGTTTTAATCATTGATAAAGAATTATTTAATTATTATTTTGATTTGATCAAATAAATAATTATGTTAATTCAAATAAAATATTATTATATTCTTTACTAGTACAATAATAATAATAATAATAATAATAATATGATAATTAAGAATATTAAATAATTATTTATTTATTTTATGATTAGTATTAAATATGAATAAGATCCAACTGATTCTATTTTAAATTGAGTTGTAATTTGATTCATAAGATTTTAATTTGAAATAAAATAAGATAAAATTTGAATTGTGATTCAAATTTAAAATCAGTCACCGATCTCATACTATATATATGTATATCAACGGAAAAGGAAAGATAATTTTTTCTTTACCACCACAACACAAATAGCCTAATAAGGAGTTGCAAGAGATCTCTCAATAAAGTCCATTGGTCAAAGAATTAATCGGCAAGGATTAGTCTCGATGTGTGGTGCGGTATTTTGTAACCCACACTACTAACCGGCAAGTGCACCGGGTCGTACCAAGTAATACCTTACGTGAGTAAGGGTCGATCCCACGAGGATTGATGGATCAAGCAACAATAGCGTTTGATAGGATTATTAGGCAAGCAGAAAATGGTTTTGAGATATTTAAAGAGCATTAAACAGTACTTTAAAAATTTCAGAAAGCAAGCAGCGATGAGTTGGGAATAAAATATTTGAGAAAGCAGTTAAGGTTTCAGAGTTATCTATTTTTTCGGATTTATTTTTCTTACTAACTATTTTAATCATGCAAGATTTAATTTCATGGCAAACTATATGTGACTAGATCCTAATTCCTTAGACCTTCCTAGTCTCCTCTAAAATTTATTAACTGCCAATTCCTTGGTCAATTAATTCCAATTAGAGGGTGAAGACCAATTTCTAGTTTATATGACAAAAGAACCCTAATTATCCAAAAATAAGGGGATTATATGTCACGTATCCCGTTAAATACAAACAATTAAAAATTCAGTATAATATGTTTTCAAGCTGTTGTTCAAGTAAAGAGCTTTTCCAAGTTTAACAAGAACTCAATTAGAACATGGGTCATACTTCCGTTCTACCCATATTCATAAAATAAAGAGCGAAAACAATCATTGAAGTATAAATCTAAACATGGATTAAATTAGAAAGATCAAACGAATAAATCCATCCAAATAGACAGAGCTCCTAACCTTAACCGTGGAGGATTAGTTGCTCATGGTTCAGAGAAGAAAAATAAGGGTTCTAGTAAAAATGTGTGCTGTGTCTAAATGTACAGAGTTCCTATTTATAACTAATCCTAATAAATTTTAAAATCTAATTCTCTAAAATTAAAAATAATATCTTTTCCGAAAAATTAAGATTTGAATTTAAATTTGAATTAATTAACAAATCTTCAGTTGATGGGTGGGGACCACTTGATTTGTCCATTTTGCAGCTTCTAATATGTGTTTTCTGGGCTGGAAACTGGGTCAAAACGCAGCCCAAAATCCACGCCAGCGATTTCTGTAAATTCTGCAGATCGCGCACATCACGCGTACGCGTCAGTCACGCGTACGCGTCGATGGTCTTTTCTGCGAGTCACGCGGACGCGTCGGTCACGTGGACACGTCGCTGAGCAAATCTTCAATTCACGTATACGCGTCAGTCACGCATACGCATCGCCATGGATACTTCCAGATCATGCGCACGCGTCAGGTGCGTGTGCGCGTCGCTCCTCGCAGCCATCTCCTTTGATTCTTGTGCTGTAGAAACTCCATCAAATTCCGCCGAATGCTATCTAAAATAAACAGTATTGCACAAAACTCAAAATAGCATCCATAGTAGCTAAAATATAATTAATTCTTAATTAAACTCAACAAATTAGATGCAAATTCACTAGGAAAAGATAGACAAGATACTCACGCATCACAACACCAAACATAAAATGTTGCTTGTCCTCAAGCAACCAAAACTAATGTAAGCTTATAATGTGAATTTGCATGAGAATGAGAGTTCGATTAAGCTCATGTCTCTTTTTGTAGTGGGGTTTATAACTGTAATCTTGGATAGGTTTGGTATCTCACTCTCCTTTGAATCAGGAGGATGTCATTGTCATTCAGAATTAGAATCCGGATAATATTATGAATTCTCTAATCTTTTATATTTCAGTTTAATTCTTGAACACAGAAAAATTTACTTTAATTTATTTTTCTTTGGTGCTTTGCACCTTGAGCCTAGCCGTGACTTTAAATGTTTTGTCTCAAGGATTACTTAACACAGAAACACCACAAGCACTTAACTGGGGGACTCTCTTTGAGTCCTGATTTTTCTTTCAGTTACTTCCAGACAGTGGTGCTCAAAGCCTTTGGCATACTCTGTTAAACGCACTTGGTCTCGACTCTAAGTGTTCTGTCTCAAGGATTACTTGACACAATCACACCACAAGCATATGACTAGAGAAACAACTCTTTGAGCTTTTAATCATGTCTGACCTCCCTAGTCATTGATGCTCAGAGCCTTGGACCTTGCTTTTATTATTTATTTATTTATTTATTATTTATTTTTTTATTTTGCTATTTCCTTTGCTTCAAGGATTAAATTTTTGTTTATTTCAGAAAAGTCATAATAATTCTCTAAATTCCTGTTCCTTATACATCAACATCCCTTGATTCAAATTCAAATATGCACTGTTCATATCATACATTCAGAAATCACAGAAAATACCACCACCTTTAAGTAAATGAGACTATTCTTAAAATTAGACTCAATTTCTCATGCAATACATACTTTAAAAATTTTTTTTGATTTCAAGCTCAGTGGGCAATACATGAGACATCTTTCAGAATTAAAGCAAGTAAGAGAAAACTAAACTAGTCCTAGGATTCTAACTAAGGATCATGCAACAAACAAAGCAAAATAGCAGAAAAATGGAACATAACATAGAAGAAGAGGAGAGGAATAAAAATGAAAGGCACTCAACCACCTTAATTATCCGAGCGGTCGTTTTATTCTTCAGGTTGTGCTCCTTTATGAAGACGATTCACTTCCCCTTTGTGCCAGAAAACCCATAAGCGCAGCGTCAACACCAAACTTAAAGGTTTGCTTGTCCTCAAGCAAAGAAGAACTGAAAATAAAAACAAATAGTGAGAGGAAAGAAAAATATAAGGATAAAAGAACAAGAGAGAAGTAGGAGTGGGAGAGAGAGAAAGAAAAGTGAAACTGGGCGGCGAACTAGTGAAATTGTGCGACGAAGGCGACACGTACGCGTGCAGCAAGCGTACGCGTAGGTCGCGCATTTTCTTTATGACGCGTTAGCGTTAGGCATGCGTCCACGTGCCATGGGTTTTGTGCGATTCGTGCGAAGCCGGCCTCGCACACGCACAACTCTCTGTTCGCTTGGCTTGGGAACCAATATTGGCGTACGACGCGTTTGTGTCATGCACGCATACGCGTGGATGGCCGTTTGGTCAAATGACGCGCACGCGTGAGTAAATTTGTGCCTCTAGCACGCTTCTAGCCCCAAGCCAGCACAACTCTCTGCCCAAACACTCCTTTACGTTGATTTTGCAGGTCATGCATATGCGTCAATGACGCGCACACGTGGATGGCGATAAGTGCAAACGACGCGCATGCGTGGGGTACGCGTACGCGTGGGTTGTTTGTGCTAAAGGCTTGGTTCCGGCGCCATTCCCACTCAACTCTCTGTCAAATTTTATTTTTCACTCACACATGATCGACGCGTTCGCGTCGGTGATGCTTGCACGTCGTATGCATTTTTTTTTTTGAAATATATATAGAGCTTGAGGTGTTCCGTTCTTGAGATAAAATAGCTGCATGATCAGAAAATTAGTAAGAATTCAGTAAAAATCAAACAAGTAAGAAACTACTACTATAAAAAAATAACTAAGGATACGAAATCATCGGGTTGCCTCCCGACAAGCGCTTCTTTATTATCACTAGCTTGACGGTCAGTTCTGCTAATTCAGCAGATGAGTGGACCTCTGGCGATCAATCTCGCCTCCAAGATAGTGCTTCAACCTCTGGCCATTCACTATAAATTTTCTGTCAGAATTCTCTTCCTGTATTTCCACATGATCATATGGTGAAGCTCTGGTAACCACAAATGGTCCTGACCATCAGGATTTCAGCTTCCCGGGAAAGAATTTGAGCCTTGAATTATATAAAAGCACTCTTTGTCCTGGCTCAAAGACTCTGATGGCAATCTTTTTGTCATGCAGTAGCTTGGTTCTCTCCTTATAGAGCTTGGCATTCTCATAGGCTGAATATCTGAATTCATCAAGCTCATTCAACTGAAGCATTCGCTTGATTCTTGCAGCTTCCGAATTAAGATTCAGATACCTGATTGCCCAGTAAGCTTTATGCTCCAGCTCAACTGGCAAGTGACAGTCTTTGTCATAGACCAACTGATAAGGGGACATATCAATGGAAGTCTTGTACGCTGTCCGATATGCCCAGAGAGCATCATCAAGCTTCTTAGACCAGTCCTTTCTGGAAATACTGACGGTCTTCTCTAGAATCCTCTTAAGTTCCCTGTTGGAAACTTCAACCTGTCCACTTGTCTGAGGGTGATAGGGGGTTGCTACTTTATGACAGACTCCATATCTCAGCAGAAGAGTGTCCAGCTATCTGTTACAGAAATGGCTTCCTCCATCACTAATGAGTGTTTGTGGGACACCAAACCGGCTAAAGATATATCTCTGAAGAAAGCTCATTACCTCTTTGGCATCATTGGTGGGCAAAGCCACAGCTTCCACCCACTTGGACACATAGTCAACTGCCACTAGAATATAGTTGTTTGAATGTGAGGGTGGAAAAGGTCCCATGAAATCAATACCCCGCACATCAAACAACTCAACCTCAAGAATTTCCTGCTGTGGCATTTCATGGTTGGCAGGGAGATTTGTAGCTTTCTCACATCTGCCACAGTACTTCACAAATGCTCTTGTGTCCCTAAAGAGAGTCGGCCAGTAAAACCTGCTCTGAAGGACTTTTGTAGCTGTCCTTTCACCACCAAAGTGGCCTCCATAATCAGACCCATAACAGTGCCAAAGAATCTGCTACTTTTCCTCATCCGGGACACATCTCTGGATTATTCCATCTGAGCACCTTTTAAAAAGGTATGGTTCTTCCCAAATGTAGTACTTTGCATCAGTCAGTAGCTTTTTCACCTGTTGCCTACTGTACTCCCTTGGCATAAAATTCATGGCCTTATAATTTGCAATGTCTGCAAACCATGGTGCCTGCTGAATGAGGAACAATTGCTCATCCAGAAACGTCTCAGTTACAGCTGTGGGTGGTTGTACTCTTGCTTCCGACTCAATTCTGGAGAGATGGTCAGCTACTTGATTCTCTGACCCTTTTCCTATCTTTTATCTCAATATCAAACTCCTGAAGGAGCAACACCCATCTGATTTATCTTGGTTTAGAATCTTGTTTGGTTAGAAGGTACTTCAAAGCAGCATGATCAGTATAAATAATAACCTTAGAACCAAGTAAATAGGACCTAAACTTATCAACAGCATACACAATAGCTAATAATTCCTTTTCTGTAGTTGTGTAATTCTTTTGGGCATCATTTAACACATGACTGGCATAGTAAATGACATGTACAAGCTTACCATGCCTCTGTCCTAAAACAACTCCTATAGCAAAATCACTAGCATCACACATTAATTCAAATAGTAGATCCCAGTCAGGGGAAGCTATGATGGGGGCAAAGGTAATGTTTGCTTTTAGAGTTTCAAAAGCATGCAAACAATCAGAATCAAAGACAAAAGGAACATCAGTAACTAAGAGGTTGCTTAGAGGTTTAGCAATTTTAGAAAAATCCTTTATAAATCTTCTATAAAACCCTGCATGACCCAAAAAAAACCCCTAATTGCCTTAACATTAGTTGGTGGTGGTAATTTTTCAATTACTTCCACTTTTGCTCTATCAACCTCAATTCCCTTACTTAAAATCCGGTGTCCAAGAACAATACCTTCTGTAACCATAAAATGGCATTTTTCCCAATTTAAAACAAGGTTTGATTCTTGACACCGTTTCAAGACAAGGGATAAATGCTTAAGGCAAGATTCAAAAGAATTGCCAAAAATAGAAAAGTCATCCATAAATACCTCAATAAACTTTTCAACCATATTAGAAAAAATTGAAAGCATACACCTCTGAAAAGTTGCTGGAGCATTGCAAAGTCTAAAAGGCATTCTTCTGTAGGCAAATACTTCAAAGGGGCATGTGAATGCTGTCTTCTCCTGATCTTGAGGGTCCACTGCAATTTGATTATATCCAGAACATCCATCTAGAAAACAATAAAATACATGACCAGCTAACCTCTCAAGCATCTGATCAATGAAAGGCAGGGGAAATGATCCTTCCTTGTAGCAGTGTTGAGCCTCCTGTAGTCTATACACATTCTCCATCCCGTGACGGTTCTTGTGGGAATAAGCTTATTCTTTTCATTCTTGATCACTGTTATCCCTCCTTTCTTGGGAACTACCTGCACAGGACTTACCCAAGGACTGTCAAAAATAGGATAAATAATTCCTGCTTCCCATAGTTTCATTACCTCTTTTTGGACCACCTCTTTCATGGTTAGATTGAGTCTCCTTTGTGATTGCACAACTGGTTTAGCATCATCTTCAAAGAGGATCTTGTGCATAAACTTGGTTGGACTAATCCCCTTCAAGTCACTAATGGTCCACCCAAGAGCTATTTTATGACTCTTGAGCACTGAAATAAGCGCTTCTTTCTCTTCAGGCTTCAGAGAACACATATTTCAGAGAAGCGGGTAAGGATTTGAGCTCAAGCTTGGGGGCTTCCTCCTCTGCTTTAGGCGTGTGAACCATAACCTTTCGGGGTGGTGAATTATCAATTTCAACTAATTCATACTCAGAGATAGGATCCAGAATGTCATCAAGCACCTCAACTTTTAGTACCTCTTGAACAAGTGGTTCCATAATATACACCCTTCAGAATCATTAGGGTGCTTGAGAGCTTCAAAAACATGAAGGATCACCTGTTCTTCATTGACCCTCAGGGTTAATTTACTGTTTTGTACATCAATTAGAGCTCTACCTGTAGCTAAAAAGGGTCTACCAAGTATAATAGAAAATTTTACCTCCTCTTCCATGTCTAATATAACAAAATCAACAGGAAAGATGAATGGTCCTACTTTAACAAGTAAATTCTCAACAACACCCACATGTAATTTAATAGAAAGATAAGCAAGTTGAAGAGAAATAGGAGTGGGTTTTACCTCCTCAATTTGAAGCTTTTTAAACACTGAAAGTGGCATGAGATTGATGCTGGCTCCAAGGTCACATAAATCTCTCTGAATGGTGACATTTCCAATGGTGCAAGGAATGACAAAGCTCCCTGGGTCTGGCATCTTCTCAGGCAGGTTGTGTTGAATAATGGCACTGCATTCCTTGGTTAACACCACTGTTTCTTGTTCCTTCCAGTTCCTCTTGTGGGTCAACAATTCTTTCATACATTTTTCATAGAGAGGCATTTGCTCAAGAGCCTCTGCAAAAGGAATGTTGATCTGTAGCTTTTTGAAGACATCTAAAAATTTAGAAAACTGTTTTTCTTTGGAAGCCTTTTGAAGTCTCTGAGGATATGGCGTTTTTGGCTTGTATTCAGGAGCCCTTGGCAATGTAAGATATGTGTCTAGAGAATCAGGAAAAGGGTTGTCTGGACGTTTAGGAGGTATGTGCTCGACTTCTTCCTTCTTCTCCTCTGGGGCTTCTTTTTCAACTAATTCTTCATTGGGCTTGGTCTCAAAACCAGTTACTTTACCACTTCTCAACTGAATAACCTTGCAGTCTTCTCTTGGGTTCACCACTGTATCACCTGGAAATGTGCTTGCAGACCTCTCAGGTAATTGCTTGCTTATTTGGCACATTTGCATTTCTAAGTTTCTAATGGAGGCTCTGGTTTCCTGCACGAAACTCATCATCATCTCCCAATTAGAATCTTCCTTGGATTTAGAGTTAGCCTGCTGAGGCTGAGATTGGCGGTTATTGTAACTGTTCTGTTGGAAACCGCCCTGAGAATTATTGTTGAAATTCTGAGGTCTCTGAGGTTGGTCTCTCCACCCAAAATTTGGGTGATTTCTCCATCTTTGATTGTATGTCTGAGAATAGGGGTCATTATTGGATTTCTAGAACCGCTCCCCATATAATTAACATGTTCAGAAGAGGATTGAGCATAATCATAGTTGTCATTCTGCACTAAATGTCCTGCTATGTCATAAGAGATCTCTTGAGGTGGATTTTGGGTGTTGATAGCTGAGACTTGTATGCCACCCATGTGTTGAGTAAGTAGATTTATTTGCTGAGACATAAGCTTGTTCTGAGCAAGAATAGCATTAAGAGCTTCCACTTCCATGACACCCTTCTTCTGAGGAGCTTCAAAGTTCACAGGATTCCTGTTAGATGAGTATAAATATTGGTTGCTAGCAACCAATTCAATAAGCTCAATAGTCTCCTCCGGTGTCTTCTTCTTGTACAATGAACCTCCTGCAGAATTATCTAGGCACATCTTGGACATTTCACCTAAGCCTTCATAAAAGATGTCTAGTTGAGTCCATTTGGAGAACATGTTCGGAGGGCATTGCCTAGTCAGTAGCTTGTATCTCCCCCAAGCTTCATACAGAATTTTACCATCCTTCTGTCTGAAGGTCTGAACCTCCATCCTAAGCTTAGTCAGCTTCTTTGGTGGGAAAAAATTAGTGAGAAACTCAGTAACCACCTTGTTTTAAGTATCTAAACTCTCCTTGGGTTGAGAATCTAGCCATAGCTTTGCTCCATCGTTTAGAGCAAACGGGAAGAGCATGAGTTTGTACACATATGGGTTTACTCCATTTGTCTTCACAGTATCATAAATTTACAGAAAACTAGAAATAAATTAATTTGGGTCTTTGTGGGGAAGACCATGATACTGACAGTTTTGTTGCACCAGGGTGACTAGTTGAGGCTTCAACTCAAAGTTGTTCACAGCAATAGGAGGCACCACGATGCTTTCTCCATAAAGATCTGCGGTAGGAGAAGAGTAAGAGCTAAGCACTCTCCTTTATTGCTCATTCCCATTCGGGTTTGCCCCATTGGCATTATCAGTATTATTCGGATCCATAGTGGATTCTGCAGCCTTGTAAAGCCTTGCTTATTGTAAACGCCGCCTGAAAGTCCTTTCATATTCAGGATTAAGGTCTAAGAGATGTTCTTTGTTTCTGTTCCTGCGCATAAACAAGCAGAAAATAAGAAAAGATGGGAATCTCTACGTTAAAGTGTAGAAAATTCCCGGTGAGGTAATCTGTGTAAAATAATAAAATAAAATACTAAATAAATTAAATAATAAATAGGTAACACTAAACTTAATTTTAGAAATTAAGAAAAATATTGGTGCTATTTATTTAATTAAAAATTTATTTTTTTGATTTTTTTAAAAATAGTTTTTAATAAAATTAAAAACAAAACGCCTAATCTAAGCAATCAAACAACTGATAGTTGTTAATCACTATCAATCCCCGATAACGGTGCCAAAAACTTGGTGCGGTATTTTGTAACCCACACTACTAATCGGCAAGTGTGCCAGGTCTTACCAAGTAATACCTTACGTGAGTAAGGGTCGATCACACGTGGATTGATGGATCAAGCAACAATAGCGTTTGATAGGATTAGTTAGGCAAGCAGAAAATGGTTTTGAGATATTCAAAGAGCATTAAACAGTACTTTAAAAATTTCAGAAAGCAAGCAGCAATGAGTTGGGAATAAAATATTTGAGAAAGTAGTTAAGGTTTCAGAGTTATCTATTTTTCCAGATTTATTTTTCTTACTAACTATTTTAATCATGCAAGATTTAATTTTGATGGAAAACTATATGTGACTAGACTCTAATTCCTTAGACCTTCTTAGTCTCCTCTAAAATTCATTAACTGCCAATTCCTTAGTCAATTAATTCCAATTAGAGGGTGAGGATCAATTTCTAGTTTATATGCAAAAGAATCCTAATTATCCAAAAATAAGGGGATTATATGTCACGTATACCGTTAAATACAAACAATTAGAAATTCAGTATAATATGTTTTCAAGCTGTTGTTCAAGTAAAGAGCTTTTCCAAGTTTTACAAGAACTCAATTAGAACATGGGTCATACTTCCGTTCCACCCATATTCATAAAATAAAGAGCAAAAATAATCATTGAAATATAAATCTAAACATGGATTAAATTAGAAAGATCAAACGAATAAATCCATACAAATAGACAGAGCTCCTAACCTTAACAGTGGATGATTAGTTGCTCATGGTTCAGAGAAGAAAAATAAGGGTTCTGGTAAAAATGTGTACTGTGTCTAAATGTACAGAGTTTTTATTTATAACTAATCCTAATAAATTTTAAAATCTAATTCTCTAAAATTAAAAATAATATCTTTTCCTAAAAATTAATATTTGAATTTAAATTTGAATTTATTAACAAATCTTCAACTGATGGGTGGGGACTACTTGATTTGTCCATTCTACAGCTTTTAATCTGTGTTTTCTGGGCTGAAAACTGGGTCAAAACGCGGCCTAAAATCCACGCCAGTGATTTCTGTAAATTCTGCAGATCATGCACGTCACGCTTACGCGTCGCCATGGATACTTCCAGATCATGCGCACGCGTCAGGCGCGCGTGCGCATAGCTCCTCGCAGCCATCTCCTTTGATTCTTGTGCTGTAGAAACTCCATCAAATTCCGCCGAATGCTACCTAAAATAAACAGTATTGTACAAAACTCAAAATAGCATCCATAGTGGCTAAAATATAATTAATTCTTAATTAAACTCAACAAATTAGATGCAAATTCACTAGGAAAAGATAGATAAGATGCTTACGCATCAATGTGGATACACATAATGTCGTTGTACTATTGAATTAGAAAACTTTTCTACTATTGTACTCAGCTATTGGCATCTAATCCATCTTGTTTCAATAATATTTTAAACACAAAATAGATCAATAGGATTATTTTATTACTTTCTCTGCATATTAAGAACACTTTGTAATTCTATAATAGTATCAGAGCCATGGTTTTTTGTGTTTAAATTTTATTTTTAATTAACAAAATTTATAAATTAATAGGATTAATTCAAGTTTTGTTATTATATATAGATAATGAATATGATTTATAATGCATCGCATGAGATATTGGTGCACGAAACTGACTCTGTACATTTTGCACAGATAGACCGGCAAGTATACTGGGTCGTCTAAGTAATACCTCAGGTGAGTGAGGGTCGATCCCACAGAAATTGTTGGTTTGAGCAATAGTAGATACCTTGCAGATCTTAGTCAGGCGGATAGAAAATATAGTTGTCACGAGAAAATGCATAAAACAGATAAATAAATAAAACATTACAAGATACGTGTGAAATCAATGGCATGAGAATGGTTGAGACTTCAGAGATGCTTCTTCCTTCTGGATCAACTTTTTCTCACCATCTACTCCAACTGCTGATTGATTCATTCCATGGCAGGTTGTATACGGTTAACGCCGGGTCAACGGTCATTAATCTCCTTTGCTTCAGAACAAATATAGAAATTAAACTGACATAACTGAGGTAAACTTAATGAAAAACAGAAATAACTTTAATTATGATTGGGTTGCCTCCCAACAAGCGCTTCTTTAACGTCACTAGCTTGACGGTTAGCTCTTTACGGAGATGGATAGGGGCTCAGAATTTCACCACTTACAGTGAACTTCTTGCCTGTGCTCTCATGGATAATTTCCACATGTTCTAGAGATAGGTTCCTGTTCACAGTGTGTGGAATGATTGGATTGTCAGTGAAGACAACCTTCATGCCAAGTGAAAGTCCTTTAGTGGGGATCTTCTTATCCCTCCAGCCTTTAGGTACTTTCTTTTTAGTACCTTTATTCTCAGTGCTTAATGATGACTGCCCAACACCAAACTTAGAATTAGTGTCTGGGACTCTGTATAGCTTTACACTGAGAGAGTGGGTTGGAACACTAGGTGTTGCACAACTGTTTCTCTTTTGTCAGAGGGAGAGTTAGGCTAGGCATCTTGAACAAGATGTGGTCTTCCCATAACTATAGAATCAGCTCTCCCTTTACTACATCAATGATGGCATTGGAAGTGGCTAGGAAGGGTCTTCCAAGGATGATGGATTCATCCTCTTCCCCCGCTACCAGTATCCAAGATTTTAAAATATGCAGGGATGTAAAGGTTCTCAACCTTTACTAAGACATCCTCCACCAGACCATATGCCTTTTTCATTGACTTGTCTGCCATCTCTAGTGAGATTCTTGTAGCTTGTACCTCAAAGATTCCCAACTTCTCTATTACAGAGAGTGGCATAAAATTTATGCTTGACCCTAGGTTTCACAAAGCCTTCTCAAAGGTAATGGTGCCTAATCAGGAAGCGTCCGGGATCCATCAGTTTCTGAGATAGTTTCTGTTGAACCAAGGCATTGAGTTCCTTGGTGAGCACTAGAGGTTTTTCCTCCAATGGCTCTGTGCCAAACAACTTGGCATTCAGCTTCATGAGGACTCCTAGGTAACGAGCAACTTGCTTTTCCTAGTTTCCTCTTCCTCATCAGAAGAGGAGTGATCCTCATAATCCATGATTTGCAACAAGGCATTCAATGGAACTTCTATAGTATCCTCATGAGCCTCAATTTCCTTCAGTTCTTCAATAGGGAATTGGTTAGTGGGCGTTGAACGCCCAGCTGCCCTATTACTGGTGTTCAACGCCAGCTTTTGTACCTCTTTAGGCGTTGAATGCTCAGTAAGGCCTTTCTTACTAGCGCTCAACGCCAGGAATGGTGCTTTTGTGGGCGTTAAATGCCCAATAAGGACCTCCTTACTGGTGTTCAACGCCAGGGATGGTGCTTCTTTAGGCATTGAACGCCAGTAAGGAGGTCCTTACTGGCGTTCAACGCCAGATTCTCCCCTTCAGATTCGGCCTCCACTTCCACAGTGATGGCCTTGCACTCTTCTCTTGAATTCACTTCAGTGTTACTAGGAAGAGTGCTAGAAGGGGTCTCATAAATTCTCTTACTCAGCTGACCAACTTGTACCTCCAGATTTCTGATGGAGGACCTTGTTTCTGTTATAAAACTGTGAGTGGTCTTAGAGAGTTCAGAGACTATGGTTGCTAAGTCAGAAAGGCTCTGCTTAGAAGTCTCCATCTGTTGCTGAGAAGATGGGAATGGTGGTCTGTTGTTGAACCTATTCTGGGTTCTTCTACCTTGATCATTGATGAAGCCTTACTAAGGCTTCTGTTGATCCTTCCAAGAAAGGTTAGGATGATTTCTACATGAGGTGTTATAGGTGTTTTCATAGGCTTCTCCCATGTAATTCACCTCTTCCATCATGGGCTGATTTGGATCATAGGCATCTCCTTCATAGGAGGTGTCTTGAGTGCTGCCAACTGCAGCTTGCATTCCGGTTAAATGCTGAGAGATCATATTGACCTGTTGGGTCAAGATCTTGTTCTGAGCCAATATGGCATTTAGAGTGTCAACTTCCACGACTCATTTCTTCTTATCTACCACGTTGTTCACAGGTTTTCTCTCAGAAGTATACATGAATTGGTTGTTTACAATCATTTCAATGAGTTCCTGTGCCTCTTCAGCGTCTTCTTCAAGTGGGGTGATCCACCAGCAGAATTATCCAAGGAGATCTTGGACATCTCAGACATAACATCATAAAAGATTCCTAGGATAGACCATTCTAAGAGAATGTTAGGAGGACATCTTCTGATCAGTTGCTTGTATCTTTCCCAAGCTTCATAGAGGGATTTACCCTCCTTTTGTCTGAAAGTTTGTACTTTCACCCTGAGCTTACTCAACTTTTTAGATGGAAAAAACTTGGCCAAAAATACATTGACCAACTTTTTTCAAGAGTCTAGGATTTTCTTAGGTTGAGATCCAACCATATCCTAGCTTTGTCTCTAACAGTAAAAGGAAAAAGCATAAGTTTGTAGACCTCAGGATCCACTCCATTGGTCTTAATAGTATCACAGATTTGCAAGAATTCAGATAGGAAATGATGTGGATCTTCCAGTAGAAGTCCATGAAATTTGAAATTCTGTTGCATTAGAGAGACTAATTGAGGCTTAAACTCAAAGTTATTTGCTCTAATGGTAGGCATGGAGATACTTCTTCCATAGAGGTCAGGATTGGGTGCAGTAAAGTCACCAAGAACCTTCCTTGCATCTCCTCCATTGTTTTGTTCGACTACCATGTTTGTATTTTCTATTTCTTGTTCGAAAAGCTCTGTAAGGTCTCTTCCAGAGTGTTGTGCTCTAACTTGTTGTAAATGTCTCCTTAGGGTCCTCTCAGGTTTAGGATCAGGATCAAAGAGAGATTCTTTATCTCTGTTCCTGCTCATAAACAAGAAAACAAGAAAGAAAGAGAATAGGAGCTCTATGTTAAAGGATAGAGAACTCCCTGTTAGATGTAAAGAAGAAAGAAGAATGAAGATAGAGGAATGAGAAGAAGGACTCGAATAGAGAGGTAGAAGAATTCGAAAATTAAGAAGTAAAAAGAGAAACTAGAATTAAAATATTTTTGTTTTTATTTTATTTCTTACTTTAATTTTGAAAACAAGAAGGAAATTAAAAGCTAATTAATTAACTAATAAGATTTGAAAATTGAAAGATGATTTTCGAAAAAAAGAAGAGAGAGAAATTAGTTAGGAAGTTTTGAAAAAGAAAAAAGAGAAAACAAGCAACTAATTAAAAAAGATTTGAAAATAAGATAAGATAGGAGATTTGAAAAAGATTTAATTTTAAAAAGTTTTGAAATTTAAAATTAGAAAAGATAAGATAAAAATTTGAAAAGATTTGAAAAAGATTTGATTTTGAATTTTGAAATTGAAACAAGATAAGATAAAGATTTGAAAATAAGTTAAAAAAAATAAGATATGGTGAAGATTTGAAAAAGATTTGAAAAGATAAGCTTTGAAATTTGAATTTTGAAAATGATTTAAATTTGAAATTTAAAATCTGAATTTTTAAATTTTAAATTTTGAAACTGAGTTTTAAAAATTGAATTTGAAATAAGATAAGATAGGATTTTTTAAATTTAAAGAAAGATAAAAAGATAAGAAAGGAAAGAAAGATATGACAAGATAAGATTTAAAATTTAAAATTCAAACTTTACCAACAAGAAAATACTAAACTTAAAATTTTAAATCAAGATAAGAAAAGAAAGCAAGGAATTCGAAAATTTTAAATAAAAATAAACAAGATATTTTGATTTTTTGAATTAATAAAGAAAGAGAAAAAACAACCAAAAACACCAAACTTAAAATTTTTAAATCAAAACACTAGTTTTTTCGAAAATTTTTAAGAAAAATACTAAAGGACGCCAAACTTAAAAATTTTAAGATCAAAACAAGAAAAGAAACAAGAACAACTTGAATACCAAGAAGAACACTCAAGAACAATCTGAAAAATTTAAAGAAAATAAAGAACACACAAAGAACACCAAACTTAAGAATTGACACTAGACTTAAATAAAAGACATAATTTTTCAATTTTTTTTTTGAAAAAGAAAACAAAAGACACAAAACAAAACAGTAAAAAGTACCTAATTTAAGCAACAAGAAAATCCAGTAGTTTGTCAATCCGAACAATCCCCGACAACAGCGCCAAAAACTTGGTGCACGAAACTAACTCCGCATGTTTTGCACAGATAGACCGGCAAGTATACCGGGTCGTCCAAGTAATACCCAGGTGAGTGAGGGTTGATCCCACGGAGATTGTTGGTTTGAGCAAGCAGTGGATACCTTGCAGATCTTAGTTAGGCGAATAGAAAATATAGTTGTTACGAGAAAACGCATAAAACAGATAAATCAATAAAACGTTACTAGATAGGTGTGAAATCAATGGTATGAAAACGGTTGAGACTTCAGAGATCCTTCTTCCTTCTGGATCAACTTTTCTCACCATCTACTCCAACTTCTGATTGATTCATTCTATGGCAGGCTGTATATGATTAACGCTGGGTCAGCGGTCATTAATCTCCTCTGCTTCAGATCAAACGTCGGGGTTAGCGGTTATCCAATTTGAACGGGGGGTGCTCTAGGAATCCATTCCCTTGGTGATCCTATTCAAAATACCACAGACAAGATTGGATTATCCGGATCAGAGAACGCTGCTCCTTTGGTTCTAGCCTATACCACAAAGGCCCTAATCGCCCCGCACCTCGGCTTCACTGATGTCTCGAGAAGTACCCAACGAAGATGTGGATCAGCCGTCTAAGAGATGTATAATCAAGCTATTGGTTCAATACTATCCCATCAAGGACTCACAAGAACCCATGTGAATAGGGATGATGGTCAAGCTACACTCCCAATCCATTAGGATGAAGAACGAAGATAAATCTTAGAATAGAATCAAGCATATGTTGAAATAAAATAGTGATATTATTAATCCATAAGAATCAGCAGAGCTCCTAACCTTAACCTTAGGAGGTTAGTGACTCATACTGTACAATGTTCAAAAATAAAGTGGGGGTGAGGAAGAAGATTGGCGGAACCCCCTGAACAAGGGTGATCTTCTCGTATATATACTAATCTAGCAACTAAAGATTATAGAAAGGTAAACTAGTCTAGTAGTGCGAGAATCCACTTCTAGGACCCACTTGGTAAGTGTTTGGGCTGAGTTTGAGTGAAATCCACGAGCTAGCACCCTCTTGGGGCGTTGAACGCCAGCCTTGGACTCCCTTTTGGGCGTTTGGATGCCAGCTACTCCCCTTTGGGCATTGGACGCCAGGACTGGGATTGGTGGCTGACGTTGAATGCCAATTTTGGGTCTTCACTTCTGAAGTAAAGTAGAAACTATTATATATTTCTAGAAAGCCCTGGATGCTAGATTTTTATAGGCATTGAGAGCATGCCATTTGGACTTCTGTAGCTCCAGAAATGCTCCTTCGAGTGCATGGAAGTCAGATCCTGACAGCATCTGCAGTCCTTTTTCTGTCTCTGAATCAGACTTTGCCAAAACTCCTTAATTTCAGTTAGAAAATATCTAAAATCATTATAAAATACACAAACTAAAAGTAGAATCTAAAAATATGAATTTCACACTAAAACTTATAAAAATATAATAAAACTTAAACAAAACATAATAAAAACTATATGAAAATGATACCAAAAAGCGTATAAAATATCCGCTCATCAAATATTATTGTCAAAAATATAAATTTATGTGGCATATTATGAAAAGTATATGCATGTTAAGGAATATATTATTTTTTATTAAAGAAATAGAAAAAAAGAAATAAATTTTATATTTCGTTGGTCATAAAAATCTGCAAATTGCTAATTCTGATACTACCTTTGCTGATTTTGTCTACCTAAAATAAATAATTAAAACAATTAAAAAATCATTAATGTTTGCACTGGAATATAAAATGAATATAAATAAATAAATGCAGCGGCAAATAATTCACAAAAAAGAGTATTTAAATCAGACTTAGATACTCCGATCTTGGTGATCTATAAGGTTTTACATTGAACACATATGTTACAAATCGATCAATTTCCTCAAAAAACTTAGGTTTTATCCCCTCTTCCATTGTTCATTATTCTTATTGTATATCCACAAACGATTATTTAGAATTATTTTACCGCAAACAATCTAGAATTTAACCAACAACACAACTTAATTATTAAATTTTTAAAAAATTTCGGTAGAATTTTCCTTAATTTAAAGATCTTCGCAAAAACACATCAACTTTCGCAATTTAAAATAATTGCAAGAATATATTAAAACAAACAACCAACACATATTTTTAAATTTTTTAAAAATTTCGATTATAATTAGCAATTTCCACCGAATGTAATTTTCAACTTTTACAAATCAAACGTATCTTTAAACAATTATAACGAAATTTTGAAAAAAAATTTCTGGACTCAAGGACCACCACCACAAAAATTTTTCAATTTTCAATGTTTAAACAATTACAACCATGGGTTAATGTTTAAATTTGTCCCTAAAAAATCACACGATCTTTATTTTCGTCCCCGAATGATTTTTTTAATCAAATTAGTCCCTGAAAGATAAACTTTTAGTTAAATTAGTCCTTCCGTTAATTGGATGATGACGTGTCACGTTAAGTGTCATGTGGCATGATGACGTCACGCCACGTGGTAGGTCAGTGACACGTGGCATGCCACATGACAGGTCAGTGACACGTGTCACTTGATATATAAAAAAGTTTTCTATTAGTCAAAATAGTCATTGAAAGTCCATACATAAGTCATTTTCATCCCTCAAATTTTAAAAATTAGTCAAACTAGTCCTTATATAATTTTTTTATTTTTTCTTCATAAATTATCTCTTCCACAAATTTTGCTTCAATTCCAAACTTTACAAAATATTGAAAATTTGTTGGTTAATTATTATTATTATTATTATTATTATTATAAATGAATTGCTTTTTAAACGTAATACGTGCAAACATCATAATAAATTTTTGTGTGTTTCATATGTTTGAGATAGATTATATAATTTTTCTTTTAATTTCACAAATCAATGAGATAAAATGAAATAAGAAATATTATACATATGCATAACACAGGCTACTCCGCATTAGTACATTGTATAAATAGATATGCTTCGTATTAAAATAAAATTCCTTTTGTTTTAAATGAAATATTGAAAAAATTATATTAGAATATTAAGATTCAAAAAGTGATTCCATAAACCAGTTTTTTAATTATTGAGTTTTACTATATAAATTAAATAATAATAAAAATTATAATTTTAAAAAATTTAAAAGATTTAAAATTTAAAATAATTACTATATTATTTAGTAAAATTTAAAATATTAAATTTTTAAATATATAATCAACAATAATTTGATAAACTCATTTAAATAAAAAAATTCACATAAAAAATTATAATTTGAAAATGTAAAATTTTAAAATACAAATAATAAAAATTTATAAAAATTTAATTATTTTTATTATTTATGTAAAGAGAATTTTGTTTATTAAGGTTTAAATAATAAAATAAAATGACAACATAACTTTATAAAAATTTAATTATTTTTATTATTTTATGTAAAGAGAATTTTGTTTATTAAGGTTTAAAAAATATATTAAAATTAGTAGTATAAAAAAATATTATAAATTTAATATTATAAAAATTTATATAAGGACTAATTTGACTAATTTTTAAAATTTGAAAGATGAAAATGACTTACGTCTGGACTTTCAAGGACTATTTTGACTAATAGAAAACTTTTTATATGTCAAGTGACAAGTGGCATGCCACGTGTCACTGACCTGTCACGTGACATGCCACGTATTACTGACCTACCACGTGGCGTGTCACGTCATTGATGAGCGGATAATTTATACGCTTTTTGGCATTGTTTTTAGGTAGTTTTTAGTAAGTTCAAGCTACTTTTAGGGATGTTTTCATTAGTTTTTATGTTAAATTCACATTTCTAGATTTTACTATGAGTTTGTGTGTTTTTCTGTAATTTCAGGTAATTTCTGGCTGAAATTGAGGGACTTGAGCAAAACTCTGAAAAAGGTTGACAAAAGGACTGCTGATGCTGTTGGAATCTGACCTCCCTGCATTCGAAATAGATTTTCTGGAGCTACAGAACTCCAAATGGCACGCTCTCAACGGCGTTGGAAAGTAGACATCCAGAGCTTTTCAGCAATATATAATAGTTTATACTTTATTCGAAAATTGACGACGTAATTTGGCGTTGAACGCCAAATACATGCTGCTGTCTGGAGTTAAACGCCAGAAACACGTCATGATCCGGAGTTGAACGCCCAAAACATGTTATAACTTGGCGTTCAACTCCAAGAAAAGCCTCAACTCGTGGATAGATCAAGCTCAACCCAAACATACACCAAGTGGGCCCCGGAAGTGGATTTATGCATCAATTACTTACTCATGTAAACCCTAGTAGCTAGTTTAGTATAAATAAGACTTTTTACTAGTGTATTAGTCGTCTTTTGACTGTTCGAGTCTTTTGACCATTCGGTCTTTTGATCACCTTCATGGGGGCTGGCCATTCGGCCATGTCTGAACCTTTCACTTATGTATTTTCAACGGTGGAGTTTCTGCACATCATATATTAATGGTGTAGAGCTCTGCTGTACCTCAAGTTTCAATACAATTACTATTACTTTCTATTCAATTCTCTTTTATTCTTATTCCAAGATATACGTTGCACAACACTTTGATGAATGTGATGATCCGTGACACTCATCATCATTCTCACCTATGAACGCGCGTGATTGACAACCACTTCCGTTCTACTCTAGGCCGGGCGCATATCTCTAAGATTCCCAACAGAATCTTCGTGGTATAAGATAGATAGATGGCGGCATTCATGGGGATCCGAAAAGTCTAACCTTGTCTGTGGTATTTCGAGTAGGATCCCGGGAATCCGGAAAGTCTAACCTTGTCTGTGGTATTCCGAGTAGGATTCCGGTATTGAATGACTGTGACGAGTTTCAAACTCCTGAAGGCTGGCGTGATGACAAACGCAAAAGAATCAATGGATTCTACTCCAACCTGATTGAGAACCGACAGATGATTAGACGTGCTGTGACAGAGCATTTGGACCATTTTCACTGAGAGGATGGGATATAGCTATCAACAAGGGTGATGCCTCTAGACGATTAGCCGTGCAGTGACAGCGCATAGGACCATTTTCTCGAGAGGATTAAAAGTAGCCATTGATGATGGTGATGCCCCACATACAGCTTGCCATGGAAAGGAGTAAGAAGGATTGGATGAAAGCAATAAGAAAGTAGAGATTCGAAAGGATTCTAGCATCTCCACACACCTATCTGAAATTCCCACTATTGGTTTACATAAGTATTTCTATCCCTTTTTATTTTATTTATCTTTTAAATTATCTAATCCAATTACATTTGACCCTATGAATCCACTTAACTAAGATTTACAAGGTGACCATATCTTGCTTCATACCAACAATCTCTGTGGGATCGACCCTTACTCACGTAAGGTATTACTTGGATGACCCAGTACACTTGCTGGTTAAGTTGAACGGAGTTGTGAGCTTCTCTAACAGTGTCTGGAACTCTTTTATCACAATTTCGTCCACCAATCATCATGCTACGTGGCACTTAACGTGACACGTCATCATCCGATTAACGGAAGGACTAATTTGACTAACAGTTTATCTTTCAGGAACTAATTTGATTAAAAAAAATCATTCGGGGACAAAAATAAAGATCGCGTAATCTTTCAGGAACGAATTTGAACATTAACCCATTACAACCATATATTAAAACAAAGAAAAATTTAAGCAAACATACAATTCTATAATGATTCTAGTAAACAGCACCTTATTACTTGGCAATAGCGATGAAGTTAGTAAAAATTAAAACTTAATATACAAAGTTAATAATGAAAATGAATAAAATTCTTGAAAATAAACTGTAAACCAATAAATCTACATAATTAATTACTTACATTAACTGAAAACTCTAGTTAACTTAACTTCAACAGTAAACCTTATTTAATAAAAATTTAATAAAAAATTAAAAATTAATTTATCTACATAATTACCTTAGTTGACAAATTTAAAATGCCTAACCCTATTTAATTATAGACTAAAACAATATAACGAACAACTCAATGTAACCTTAATCACATATTTAATAAAAAATTAAATAAAACAATTTTATAAAAGTTTTAATAAATCCTAAATTAATAAAAAATTGAAAAATAAATTTATCTACATAATTATCTTAATTGACAAATTTAAAGTACCTAACCCTATTTAATTCTTAATTAGAATAAAATAATAGAACAAGCGACACAATGTAACCCTAATAACACATTTAATAAAAAATTTCTTTAAAGAAAACTAATATATTAAATCTTTTGAATCCTAACCACACATGACACACAAAATTTAAATAAAGTAACAATAATACCTTAAGTTAGAAAAATTTAAGTTAAGGTTGAATGAAACTTTATCTCTGGTGGTAGCAGCGCAGTAGTGGTGGCGTAGTGGTGGCGGTGGGATGATGACAAAATCTGTTTCAGTAAAAAAATTATATAGTTTTTTTTTTTACGAAAACTAAATAAAATGAAGACAATACTTACCTGTAGCGTATTGGACTTCGACGGCAGCAATGACAATGCATTATGAACCCCCAATGGCCAACGATACAGTGGTAGTGGTGCGTAGAGATGCAGGAGATATCAAGAATATAATTAAAATATTCATAAGTATTAAAATAAATTTATTAAAAAATATTCATGAGCTATCAAGAATGGGCAGAAGAGTATTGTATAGAATTCGAATTGCTCACCGTATAATTCGAATCAGAATGATTGAACTTTCCATACGTAATTCGAATCATGTAATATCTCACCATATAATTTAAAAAAATTTATTAAAAAATATTTATGAGCTATTAAAAATGGACAAAAGAGTATTTTATGAAATTTGAATTGATAGCTCATTAATATTTAAAAAAAGTCTCGTAATTAAATATTTTGTTAGATTTTTTTTAATGCATGAAATAAAAAATATATTTTTTTAATTTTTTAATTATTAATTTTTTAATCAATTATTAATTTTTAAATAAAAAATGGCAGAATTAAATTATAAGTAATTCGAATCTGTCCAATTCGAATTACTATGTGCAGCGTGTGTGAGTGTAATTCGAATCAACATGATTCGAATTAGTGTGTGTGCATTTTTGTATAATTCGAATCAACATGATTCGAATTATGTGTGAATAGAGTTCGAATGAACATAGTAATATGCGTTGGTGGATTCATGAACCAATTTTCCAGTTGGCTTATTTGTGTAAAATTTCCTTCTCCTTAGCTTATTATAGTGTTTTACCCTTTAATTAAACTATTTGCTCAAACTAAACCTAAATTACAAATCTCTTTTGAAGTCTATTCCATATCTACACATAAATTATTATTCAATTATTTTAATAAAAATTCTTGCTATAATTAGGTTATTACTATATTATTATCTTGTATCAATTGTTATAATTAATTTAATAAAGATATTTATTAAGTATATATGTTATCTATATTAATTATATGCCAATATATATTTGTAAGAATGAGTTTAAAAAAGTGATATATAAATATATATAATATTATTGTTATATAAAAGTTAGATTTAAATAATATATTAAATATTGATTTGATATAATTATAATAAAAATATTTTTCTAAAATAATATAATCATACATTATTCATGAGCTAATTATAATGCAATTAAATGTATAATATTATTCTATATTATTTATTTACTGTCGTGATTTGATTTGATTGTTTTTTAGTTTATTTACTTACATAAATGATTAAAATATATAATATAACTATCGTAATTATTATAATTTTATGATATAATTATAATTAACATATTTTATCATAATTAAATATTGATTTGAAATAATTATAATAAAAAATTTTTCTAAAATAATATAATCATACATTATTTATGAGCTAATTATAATACAATTAAAGATATTATTATATCATAGTGTCTACTTACTATATTAATGTAATATCAAAAGATACATGTTTCATTATTTTTTATAGATAAAATCGGTTTTTATTGGCAACTAAATTGTGTTTAGGTCAACGAAAACTATATGTTTAGGTAGAAATTTTTTGTCAAATATAATAAAAATATAAATAAAAAAATAAAGAATAAAAATAAACTTAAATAATATATTTGACACCACTTCATTTTATTAATTATTAAATTATTTAAAAATAGTACATCCATGAAAAATACTCATAATATATAATAAATTGAGACAATAATTTAAAATTTTCTAATTATAATTTAATCAAATACTAATATTAAAACCAAATTACTTAAACAATATTGAATCTATTCTAGTTCTTAGTCACATATAGTATAGAGTCATTCTCGTAACAATAACCAACTGAAATAACATCGTAAATATCAAAATTTAGAATTCGTGCAAATTCAAATCATCCTCTTATTAAATAAGCTTTATCATCCGCTATCCATGCAATGCGGCAAGGTATAGAATTGCCACACCGAGAAACCAAACTAACCTTTATTCCTCTCAATGGCATTGCATGCATGCAAAAGAAAGCCGATAATTTCTGAAAAAAATCACAATATGTTATAAAATTATTCTAATAATGAACAACTTAAAATAAGAAAAATTAAATATATTACCAATAGTTAAAATTGCATATCCGAGTTTGTCACGAATTTAGGAAAACTGAACTTAAACTGAGGGAATTTAATCTCATTATGTGCTCCACTTCGAAGATTTTTTGGCAGACGTAAAAAGCATGGAGGGGATGGAACTTGAACTTGCCCTATAAAGTTCCGTGGATGCAATTCCTCAATCAAAAATCGAGCTCCTCCCAAGAAAGCTAACCTTAACCACATTCCATTAGGTTGGTCATAATAGGTGAGTAGATCCAACCATCCTTCGATAAAGTAGAGATTATTGCCCCTTCTTTGAACGCTTACATCCATGTAGTTGGAACCTGAATCAGTGAAGACAACTCGATGAGGTATTTCATAGATGTGATGCATTATAAACGATTGTGGTAAAAGACAATCGAACTGGAACATTAGACGATAAGAATAACTTAGAGTAACAACAAATAAAAAATTATCAAAAGAATAATATAATAGAATGAGTATATGAAAAATATTATAAAAATTATAAATTGTACCTTAAAAGGATCAACTTCAATAAAAAACGAAGAATACATTCTTATTCTATGAAGTAGTAAAAAAAGAAATACTAAATATAAAATTATGGGCTGACTCTCAAATTTAGATTCATGTACCACAGAAAAATACTATTTATAGACCTTAGTAAAACAAAAATAAATATGTAAATTACTTATTATTAAGGTAATTTTTTATTATGTACAGTAATTACGCATTATAATTGATAAGTAATTTAATAGTGCATTAAATATTGATTTGATATAATTATAATGAAGATATGTTCCTAAAATAGTATAATTATATATTATTCATTAAATATTATTGTTTTGAAGGAAAAACGGACTCACGAGAGATCGACACGTCACCCTTATTAACGGGGAGAAAATCCAGTTTTAGTATATTAAGTAGATGTTAATTAGTCCCTTTATAATATACTAATACATCATCTAAATAGACTATGATAACATATATATAGTTAAAATATAGGGTAAATTATTATTTTGATTTTCAATATTTTGATAAAATTTTAATTTAGTTCCTAAAATTTTAAATGTTCTATTTTTATCTCAAAAAATTTTAAACGAGTTTAATATTGTCCTAATCTTAAATTTGGTACGAATAGTTAACAGAGTGATTGATGTAGACATTATAATGTTATTAGTTAAGTCATATTTTCTTCTATATGTTAGAAAAATATAACCAAATTCTTATAAATAACACTTCTTTTGGATATGCTTTTTGAACAAAACTCCAAATCATAGCCATCAATCATTAGAGCTCAAGACTTAGAAATTTTTTTTGCATTAGTGATCATTGGTAGGTCGATTTCACTTACAAAATGAAATTGAAAATTATTGGTTCTTCAATATACGAATTGTTCATGTCAAAATTTAATGGTGAGACAATATTGAACCTGTTTAAAATTTTTTGAGACTAAAATAAGATATTTAAAATTTTTTTAGATTGAAATAGGGTATTTGAAATGTTAAAAATCAAATTTGGACTTGATCTAAATATTGGAGACCAAACTAATATTTTAGTCTAAAATATATTTTTATAATTTCGTGAAACTCACTTGATGCATTTTTTAATTCTTGAGACATTATGCTCTACTAATAATAATCGGAATGAACTATAAAAATATTCTTTTATCTTTTCTTTTTTTTTTACTGAAATTTGATAATATCTTAATTTTAGATCAAATTTAAAAAAGATAGTAATATAATTTAATTTTTTAATTAAGCCATTTTTATTATATATGGGATATATTTTCTATTTTAAAACTTTGTTTAAAAGTTTGGAATTAATTATAAATGTAGAGACTTTTCTTTCTATTTCTAAGCCTTTCATTACATAAAACTTGACACAACTCTAAAGAAATTTGGATGGACTAATTAGTCCTTTATTTATATATTTTTGAATTTTTTTTATAATATTTTAAATACTCTTTATTCATCTGGATAGATTTTGCCTCAGTGAAAATGTTCTTTTTATTAAAATTATCCTTATACAATTGAATACCTCATGCAATCCTATGATAGAATGCTTTGGAATTTAGACTATATAATTTTTTTTAACTTTATTATTTAAATCCCTTATCATATGTTGAATTCTTTGGACTTTTAGTTATTTTTCTATCTTTTTATACATTATTTTTTGTTTAAAAATTAATTTATTTTTTTTTACTTTCTATTATATTGATTTGCAAAATTATTATTATTTCCTTTAATTGTGTTTTTGTATAAGTTCAAATAAAATAGATTGATTTGGTATGTAATAAGTAATAACATCTTCTTTATCTACTTTAAAAAAAATAGAGTAAAAGGGTAAACAAGTTATCTAATATAATCCGTTAAAAAAAAATTATTTAGCTAGCAAAAAAGTGGTTGAAAAATAGACTTTATTTTTATAGACTTTTGTTTTAAAGATTTTATAATTTACGGTTCTCCTTTCATTTTTTGCCTCGACAATAGTTTCGGTAATTTTTTCATAATATTTAGTAGAGTAAATATTCACTCTCTAATTTCATAATATTTAGTAGAATAATTTAAAAATATCTTTTTCTTAATCAATACATCACAATCTAGTTAAAAATAATATCAATTTTGTTTGAGTAGTCTGAAAAAAGAAGCTATTTAAGTGTCAAAATATTAAATATTGAAACACTGTTAATGTCATGTATGGTTATTACGAACCACGTTGCTGAAATATTTGATTATATTTATGTATAAATCATTAGCTAAATTATTATTTCATAAAGATATTACTCTATATTGGTGTAGGAAAATTGAGAAAGTGTGCAGGCAAATTAAGAAACAAAAAAAATATTTATTATAAAAAATTAAATTTTAAATTTGTCCTTAAATTTCAAATTGTGTAGTATTTTTTTCATAAAAAATTATATATATATACAACAGGTTGAAAATTTAGGCAGCAGAATAGTCAAATTTTTTGTCCATAATAAAGATATGAATGTCTGAGTTATGGTTGTGGATACTTCTTGAAAAGATAATAAAAATGAGAGTCAATCTATAGAGATTATTATTTTTGATAAAAAAAAAAGTAGTTATTAGTGTTTAGAGATAATTACTAGATAATGAGATAAATTACGTATGTATATGTTTTCTTTAAAAAAAAATCACATACTTATAAATAAAGTTGTTAAAAAATAGAAAATTAGGTTAAAAAAAATTAAAAAAACTATTCAATAGTTTGACTACTTATATAAATTATTTAATACAAAATAGCTATTGATTCTTAGTGACACTAACCGTATTTAAACTTGATACAAGTCTTAATCAATTTAGGTTTTGATAAAAAATTATTTTAAAAAGGTTTGCATTATAATTAATTAAAAAGGATTAATGTTCAAATTCGTTTTTTCACGCAATCTTTATTTTTATTTTTAAATGATTTTTTTTAATCAAATTAGTCCATGAAAGATAAATGGTAAGTCAAATTAGTCCTTCCGTCAGTTGGATGATGACGTGTCACGTTAAATGTCACGTGACAGGTCAGTGACACATGGCATTAATATGTAAAAAAAAATTTATTAGTCAAAATAGTCTTTGAAAATCCAGACGTAAGTTATTTTCATCCCTCAAATTTTAAAAATTAGTCAAACTAGTCCTTATATAATTTTTTTATAATATTAAATTTACAATATTTTTTGATACTACTAATTTTAATATTATTTTTTAAACCTTAATAAACAAAATTCTCTTTACATAAAATAATAAAAATAATTAAATTTTTATAAAGTTATTTTGTCATTTATATTTTAAAATTTTACATTTTCAAATTATAATTTTTTATATGAATTTTTTTATTTAAATGAGTTTATCAAATTATTGTTAAGTATATATTTAAAAATTTAATATTTTAAATTTTATTAAATAATATAGTAATTATTTTAAATTTTAAATATTTTAAATTTTTTAAAATTATAATAATTATTATTATTTAATTTATATAGTAAAACTCAATAATTGAAAAACTAGTTTATCACAATCATTTTATATAGGAATTGAAGCAAAATTTGTGGATCTTCTTGAATTTTGACTCTAAGTATCACTACCATTACATCCTATATGTAAGTAATACCATAATGAAAAAGAAGATGTAATAAAAAAAATAGTGGTATAATTTTGTTTAGGTTAATAAATACATACATTTCAATTTTGAGTATATCTATATATTTCAGCAAAATACAATAATGTATGAAAAAAGTTTTAGAATAGAAAAGAATAAGAGAGATTTTGAGAAGAATTAAAGGAGAGAGATAATTTTATTGAAAAAATTTTTAAGAAGAAAAGATACAATTACTAATGTTTTATTTGTCAATTACATTTTTATTAAAATTAACAGTATAAAAAAATATTTTAAATTTAATATTATGAAGAAAAAATAAAAAAATTATATAAGAGTTAGTTTGACTAATTTTTAATATTTGAGGGATGAAAATGACTTACGTCTGGACTTTTAAGAACTATTTTGACTAATAACAAATTTTTTTACATGTCAAGTTATTGACCTGCCACGTGTCGTGTTACGTCATCATACCACATAGTGACATGTCATCATCCAACTGACGGAAAGACAAATTTAACTTACAGTTTATCTTTTAGAGACTAATTTGATTAAAAAAATTATTCAGCGTGATCTTTTAAGAACAAATTTGAACATTAACCCTAATTAAAAAGTTACATCGACTTTTTATTTCTAAATTAAAAAAAATTTAATAAAAAAGAATTAAGTTGTTTTTAGTACCTTTAAGTTATTTATTACAATTATTACCACGCAAGATGCGGGGGATTGGACTAGTATTTAAAATGAATACCTTAGTTAATGTGGTTACGTCCACGTGAGCCAATCCTAGGTGCTTAATAATAACGCAATTTGATCCAGTCCACTTACGTACTCCCGCATCAACCAACAATTCGAAACAAACTAACTAACTAATTAATCACTTAACCTTTTTCTTCCATGCCAATCCCAATCTCAACGAACTTTTTCTGCATTATTCTCCAGAAACTACATCACATTACATCACACACGAACACATTCAATAACAATAAACAATCTCTGAACCTACATTTGTCTCACCATGACCATGGATCCCCACCCAGGAAACTTCCCGATCCTCTCCTACGTCATGTCCCGCCTCCCTTCCTTCAGTCCAAGAACCTCAACCTCCCCCACTAATGCCACCAATTCCCAATCCCAATTCGACATTGAACAACCCCACCCTCACCTCTCTTCCCCTTCTTCTTCCCACCACCGCCACTCCGAGATCATAGGTCAGATGCCTCAGCTAACTGACCCCGCCCTCCTCGCTTCCATGACACGTGCCATCGCCGACGTCTCCCAAGCCCGACAGGTCCTCAAGCTCATCGGCGAGCGCCCTACACACGAGGAGATCGACAATGCTAAGACCAAGCTTGCTGACATCGACGCCCACCTCAACCGCCAGCTGGAGGAGATCGTCGCCCTCCAAATGCCCCCGGAGTCTTCCCCTGCCACGTGGCGTGACCACATTGCTCAGAGGGAAAAGGAGTGCAAGGACGCCGCGGAGCAAGAGATGAGAATGTATAAGTCCCTCATACAGTTGGAAGAGATGCATGCTGCGTACCAGAAGTTGCTCAGCGATGCGGAAAAGAGGTTGGTCAAGATTTATGAGAAGGGAAAGGAGGACGACGACGATGACGATGGTGCTGGTGGAGGGGATGAGGTCAATGAAGAAGTTAACTGGATACTGGAGGAGGCTAATGTGAAAGGTGTCGAGAGAGTTGACCTTTCTGGCCGCCACCTCAAGCTTCTACCGGTGGGATTTGGACGTGTTCAGAGCTTGGTGGTGCTCCTTCTTTCTGGCAACCAGCTTTCGGTAACCACACACTCCATGTCTTTTTCATTATATATATGGGGATGCTTCCATAAAGACGTAGAAAACGTCTTTTTTTAAAGATATTTTTTAATAATTAAAATTTAACACATATAATAATTTAAATTATGTTATTTTTATCAAAATTAGGTCAGAAAAATTAATTTGATAAATGAATAGGTAAAAAATATTAATTTACACCAATTCAAAATTTAATTTATTAATTTTTGTGCTAAACTGATTTGTCCACTCTAATTTTAATAAAAATAATATAATTTAACTGATTATATGTGTTAAATTTTAAGTTTTAAAAAACATCTTTAGAAAAAGACGTTTTTAACATCTTTATTTAAGTGGCTCCCTATATATATATATATATATATTACATTTTGAATGGTTAGTTTATGAAATAGTTTGATATTGGTTTAGTGTATTATGAACTTAAATATTGTAATGAGGATAATTTTGATGAATAAATAGTTTGGATAAATAGTTTGAGAAATTTGATAATAATATTATTGATGGGTTAAGTACAGAGTATAAAGGCTAGTGGAATTTAAAATGTTTGTTAATTAGTTACAATGAACTCCATAATGACTTATTTATAGGTTTCATAAGTTAATTTTAGATAATTCTAAATTTTAGAAACAAGATCATGAAAATTCTAAAATGTTTTACAAATATATAGCATTATTAATATGAATGTTTTCCATGATAATTAGCATTCAAGTTTTTTCTAAAGAGAAAATTCAAAAAGAAAAATTGCTAGTTAATTGCAATTTGTTAGCATCTCTTGTTAGTTACCTACTAAAGTTGATACGAGCTAACAGACTGTTTTGTTTAAGGTTTGATAGGTATTTATATACCGTCTTGCTTATTTTCTTTTTCGAAATTTATTACTAAATTGTCATTCTTTACAAACTATTTATAAATGTGCAAATATTTATAAGTTTGCAAATAAGAGACTGAATGGTATAAAAGCCTGGTTTGACAAGTTAATTTAGCTAGGCATTTTTTTCACGTGAAATTTTTTATCTTAATCAAATATGCAAGAATGGAGAAATGAGAGTGCTAATCGTTAATATTATTCTAGAAATTTGCATCGGTCATTGACAGTGAATTTATGGTTTTTATCTTGAATGTATAGGCTTTCCCATGCTGCATTGATATGTCTAAAATAATACTGGAAATATTGATTCTCTTAGTATGTACTTCCTAGCTATTTTTATGTGACTATAATTCTTTGCTGCCAAATAGGTAATTCCGGAATCAATAGGTGGATTGGAAAATCTCGAAGAGCTTAACGTGTCATCAAATGTTTTGGAGTCACTACCAGAGTCGATTGGCTTGTTACAGAAGCTTAAAATCCTCAACGTATCTACAAACAAGCTAACTGCCCTTCCTGATTCCATCTGTAAGTGCAGGTATGCATGTGAAAGATAGAAGTCTATACTTGAATTCGTAAGACGGTCATTGTTTATTTACTGTTGGCTGTTTCATCAATTTGGATTATAACCTTGGTTTGAGATCATATAAAATTGGTAGATGCTATACATGATAAAAATCATGGATAGGTTTTAATTTAAAACTTAATGACATATCATGTTATTCCAACAACTCAAGCTTGACGAAGTAACTTGACTCCCAAGGTTTTGTCCCTCCATATGTAAAACTTATCTGCAGCAGGCCCCATTTCATGAGATCCAACTCTGTTTGTTGTTACTGATGTAAAACTTATCTAGGATAATTATTGCTGTCTCAACCAAGGTAGCGAGATTGGGGGTGTGGAATCTGGGTATAGATGGTGCTGCAAGCTGTCCAACCCCTTCCACTTGCTATGGTATTTATGGGGGTAACCGTGTTATTTAGTCATTAATGTCAGAGAAGTACCAACCATCAACATTAACATGGAAATATTTTCTGAATTTATGCTTGAATTAGCTGAATGAAAATCCAGAAGGACTAATAATTAAATTCATTTGTTTTCAAAAAAGAACTCAACTTTGTAGATCAATATAGTGGAGAACTTAATATTTACAATTTGAAAGTTTTATTTAGATTGGTAAAATTATTTCTAACTAAAATTTTTTGAATTTTATTTAAAGTCTTAAATACCAATATCGGTTGAGAACTCACTATTTTGGTTCTCTACACATTGCAATTAATAAAAAATCAACTTAAAATGTGTTTAAGTATCTGAAAAAAGAAAAATATTTGACCAAGAATTGAGAACCTTGTGACACTTCTGCATATGATATCTAGATTAGGGATGCTTTAATTATCATTGATCGAACTGATTTTACTTATATGAAATGATCAGGTCTTTGGTGGAGCTAGATGCGAGCTTTAACAATCTAGGATATTTGCCAACTAACATTGGATATGAATTACAGAGCTTACAGAAGCTTTCAGTTCAATTGAACAAGCTCCGTTCCCTCCCCTCATCCATATGTGAGATGCAGTCCTTGCGCTACCTCGATGCTCACTTCAATGAGCTAAATGGCCTTCCAAAGGCAATAGGGAAATTAACCAATCTTGAAATTCTCAACCTTGGCAGTAACTTCAGCGACCTCCAAGAACTTCCAGAGACATTTGGTGATCTGATTAACCTCAGGGAATTGGACATCAGCAACAACCAGATTCATCAGCTCCCCGATACATTCGGCAGCCTTCATTACTTGACCAAGCTTAACTTAGAGCAGAACCCTCTTGAATTGCCACCAAAGGAGATTGTAGGTCAAGGTGTGCAAGCCATAAAGACTTTCATGGCCAAAAGGTGGATTGATAAAATGGAAGAAGAAAGACAAAGCAAGCTGCAGGAAGCACAAGAACAAGCAGATAACGGATGGTTAACACGAAGCACTTCCTGGTTGAAGAATGCATCTACCAATGTAAGTGAGATTCTTGGAAATATATCCCCTAAAACTCCGAAAGATCCTTATCTCAATCAGCAGCTATAAACTTATTAAGAGGCATTCCATGAAATTTTGGGAACTTTCTGTCAACACTTGTTACTATCTATTGCTAATCAGTTATTGCTGTTGGTGTTGGTGCATCCTTTTTGCCTTGTGGAAGGTGGAAGTTAAGGAAACTTTTTGGTTTTATTAGATCACTGAATAAAGAAGTTTTGCAAGCAAGTACTAATGAGACTGAATTTGTAATTTTATGTTTTGTTCTTTTACTATTCAGTTTTCCCTGCATAATTTATGAGAGCTTATGCCTGAAACTAAAAGCAATAATGCTATGGCATCTTTACACTAGTCTTGCCTATATGTAGTAATGAGTTATCACTAATTTTAACTGGTTTACATTATTTTCTGCACATACACATAACCTGAATACTAAAATGTCCTCTATCTAGATCAACAAACTTTTCTAATAACAAACTAATTAAAGACTAATCAACTAATTGCACCATATGATGAGTTCCAAATTTATAGGAATTCTAAAGCTAGATTAATGATTGAATAGGTCATGGAGAATTATACCTATTTAATTTCATGTGAAAATCTTTAATCCTAGTGTTTAAGCTGGAAAGAAGAGATGAAAACGTAAATGGCAAATGAATAATATAAATTTAATTTTAAATAATGCTGTCTATAAATTAGTATCAAAACTTTGTATTTATGAGCAAATTTTATATCAATGATTAGCATATTTAGTTTTGTTTTCCTTTTTCTCAACTTAAATTCAAGCATGGTATCTGATTCTATCAACTGGTGTTTTGTCGTCTTTCATATGATTCTTTCTTTAACATAATCAGCAACTCAGTTCTAGCTATAATTTTCTTTGCCCTCAATTTGCGCTTTTTGAGGGACTTTATACTTTTGTAGGGATTTAGATATGGCAAAGGGATTAAATTGATGAGTACTATATATGTTAATATGTGTATCCTTAAGAAAAGTCTGATGTTTATAGACATACAACTTAGTCCAAAAGTGAAAACAACAGTGTAAATATGGTCTATGAATTCTAGAATTTTGTCAGAGTCCCTTTATTATTTTATCACATAACGTGGTTGTAATCTTGATGGTGATTAATTGGAAGAATTTCAAGCTGTGACAGAAAAAAAAGTTCCCTTTGAAGTTGGACGCACATTGGTTACATTACCTTTTACATTCTTTATATATTATATATAACTCCAGTAGTGCTTCATACAACCACACATGTTATATATACTGCTATATCACTTATTACCTAACACTACTTGAACCACATGCATACCACAATACAAGATAGACCAAAGTTCATAATATAAACCCCCAATTGTTGTGATTATTAGCCTCTTCCTCATATTCTTGTTCCTACCAGCAGCATTAAAAGTATGACCAACACTACCATAACTGTATCACTGTTGGTACTCTTGACCGTGTCCTATGTTGTTGTCCATGTTTTATGCGATGATCGGAAAGCTGAAAGGCTCTATGTGGAAGCTCCACGGTCTCTTGCGCATGTGGCGGTGGCTCCCACTGTGGCATCAGTGATGGTGTGGGCTCTCCGAGCCATCATAGTGACGTGGGTCACGGTGCTGGTGTTGCCGATCGAGTTTTGTTGGAAATCGCCGCAAGATTCTTCTTCAACGAGGTAGGAGAATCACTTTTGATGTGGCATGAAACTTGAGCATTGTATTCAGATTGCAGAAAGGTCATTTCGCTCTGGCTTGCGCCATCATCGCCATGGTTAGCTTGCTGGCTTGAGGGCCAAGATATACTCTCTCTTAACTAAACACTAACTATAAAAAATTCCTTTTTCACCTAGTCAATAATTGTTAAACTTTATTGAAACGGAGGCCCTACTAGCAGCTACATCTGGAAAACATCTCTCTACCGAAACAACAGGAGCATAAGATGAGTGTCAGTCGCATCTAAACAAGAACATATCACAGAAGATTTTGCAGACAATAAGAGGGCAAAGGATTTGATGGTCCCAGCATATTTGGACCCATAACAAAACATGTTTTTTAAATTTTTTAATAATTGTTAAATAGTCAATTTCTAATTTTAATTACAAATTAATTTTATATATTTTATTTAATTATAAAAATTATTTTTTATTTTATAAATTATTATTTTATCATTCATATATCTATTATGTTTATTAATAATAAAAAATAAAACAATAACGAATTAGATCTTTCATTCATCGTAATAATTTTTTGACAATCCCAATCGATTAAAAGTTTATCTTTGATCCATTACATCCCGTTGAAGATTTTGAAATGGTGTTTCTTATAAAATCAATCGATTGGATTACCTTTATATTTAAAGTATAAAAAGGAAATAATGCGATAAAAATTTAATTAAAAGTATTAGATTTGTACATGAAATATATACTTAAATTCTAAATTCTAAACTCTAAAGTAGAAAAAAGTTTGGCATAATGTAATACTTTCACTACTAGAATATCACGTTTCTAGCTGCGTCATTCTGATAGCGAAAATATTACGACTGTAAGACCCAGAATTTTTAAAAAGGTTTATTATAAACTAATTTTAAATTCGATTATTATTTGTAATATTAATTTCAAAAATTAATTTATTAAATAATATTTAAAACAAGTTTTGATTAATTGAATTTAAAATAAATTAAGATCCTTATCCAATTATACAATTGTTGATTTATTTTCTATTTTTGAATTATAAAGTTGGCAGTTATGAAATAATAAAAATTTTATATAATTTAATTTAAGTAGTTGATATTTTTATAATTCAATACTTTAAGTTTTAGAAATAAAGAAAATTAATCTTTTTATCTTATAATTTCATTTAAAGTATTCGATTTTAAATTAATTAGTATTTAGATACAATAAATAATATTTTTAAAATAATTTTAAGTATTTAATTAGAATTCAAATTTAATCAACAATAACATAATAAGTCTCAACAATATCTACAGCGGGAGTACGTACTCCTCATCCAGCGCCCTATGAGTTTGTTCACGCTCTACTAGGGTTTCACTGCGCCGCCTCCATGGTTACACCTTTCTTTGTCTTTTCTTCGTCAAAGTCTTTTCTATCTTCCTCTACTTTCTTCACTTAATTTCTTTTCCACTTAGTTCCCTAATTTTCGTTTTCTCTCCCAATTCATTCTTCTTTTAATTCATTTCGTTTTCTAATTCACCCATTCCATATATCTTATTTCTCTCTGAAATCATTAAATACCAATTCTGTTTTTCTCTACACCATGAGCAACAAATCAGAGACACAGAACCCTCATATAATTGATAGTGATTAGGAGGATGACTTGATCGTCTTAGCTTATGAAGATGTTTCCGAAGGAATTCAAGCCTGTACACGGAGCCTGTCTGGAAGAATTTTCTCAGATCGGATCTTTTCCGTAGGTACCATGGAAGGAGCTCTGTATGCAATATGGAATAAACCAGAAGGATTCAGAGTAGTCAAAAAATCCAGGAACCAGTTTCAATTTTTTTTGAGAATGACTCTGATGTGACTCGAATTGAGAGAGGTTCACCTTGGTTATTCAAGAGTTTTGTTATTCATGTTCGCAGATGGAAGCAATCAATAAACATGGAGGATAATCACATCTCTTCTTTTCCTGTATGGGCACAATTTTAGGGATTGCCTGAACAATCAAAACACTTGAGGTTGGACGAAAATTGGGTGGGAGACTTGGTCAAATTGAAGATGTTACTCTATTTGAAGTTAGAGGCAACGATACACGCATAGTGAAGGCTAAAGTGGAACTGAACGGTGATAAAAGAATGAGGGATACACTGAAACTGCTTGATCCTAATAAGAAAATGCTGGAAATTGGAGTACTCTATGAACGTATAGGTGTGTTCTGTACTTATTGTGCAAAATTGGGACATGAATCTAAGAACTGCCAATGTTTTATTGATGATTCTGCCCAAAACAATATCAAGGAAGATAAAGTTGGTGAATGGCTTAAGGCAGATCAAGTCGGTAGGCATTTAATTGAAAAGATAGCTTCCTTCAATCCTAACCAACCTCGGGATGGTTCTATTCCAGCTCAACCGAAGAAAAAATCTCCACCTGCTTGGCTTTTTGATAGTTTCTCAAAAATGAGTGTGCAAGATGATCAGAAAAAATAGAATAATGAAAAACTTACTGCTAATTCGAGTTCTAGAGAAGAAAATGAGGGTGAATAAGAAAATACAGGTACGGCTACTGATACTAATTCTTCTTCTAATGCTCTATTGGAGATATCCTATACCATGAATAATGTCCAACACAATAACAACGTCATATCCAAGCTTAAAAAGGAGAACAAAAAGCCAAACCTAAAACAACTTGCCAGAAAGTCTGTGATAGGTTTCAAACAGAGGAGTGGAGGTAATGGTACTGAAGAAATTTCAAAAAAAATTTGTCTCAATGATATTGTCTCTGATGCTATGACGGTGGAGGGTGCCAGCCTTCAAGTGGCACCCAAAGAAATATGAAACTACTCTCGTGGAATTGTCGGGGTTTGGGGAGACCCCTGACAATCCACAATCTTAAAGGGATTTGCAAATTGTACTCCCCCGAGGTTGGTTTTATCTGTGAAACAAAAAATCAATCTCGACAAGTTGAAGGAAAATTAAGATCTTGTGGTTTCAAGGAATGGTTTATTGTGGATCCGGATGGATTATCAGGGGGTTTGGCAATGGCATGGAGGGATGGTTGCACTGTTCAGATTTTGCAGCATGGTAGATTCTTCATTGCGGCATCAGTTCTGACAGCTGGATCTAATGATCCCTATGGTGTTCTAGGTGTTTATCTCAGTTCAAATGATCAACATAGAATGGCTCAGTTTGCTGAATTAACTTCAGTCACGCAACAGTTTGATGGTAAGGTTGTGTTAATGGGTGATTTTCATGCCATTTCTAGTCAATTGGAGAAAGCAGGTGGGGTGCTAAATCTCCTTCTTCTATCGAAACCTTTAACAGTTTTATTGATGATAATTCTTTGATTATCAGAAGACCATTCACTTGGTCGAATAGACGGAAGGGTGATGAGTTGATACAGGAAAGACTGGACTGATTCCTGGTAGGAGTTGATTGGCAGCGACTCTATCCAAATGCAACGGTTCTTAGACTGTCAGAATCAGGCTCAGATCACTCCCCTCTTCTCTTAGACTTTAACCCGAGAACTGAGAGATCTAAACATTAGACTCTAATTCGAGAACTGAGAGATCTAAACGACATTTCAAATTCCAAGAAAGATGGTGTTCCAATGATGAAATAAGGCAGATTGTTAGAGAGGTTTGGCACGAACAGATTGATGGTTCAGCCATGTATATCCTAGCTCAAAAACTAAAGCGTTGTCGACATAAGATTGTCAGATGGCAGCAAGAATACAGATCTAATTCGAAGGTGGAGATTGATTTACTACAGTCTGAATTAGAGGAATTTCATTTAGCAGGAATTCATGGAGGCGACATCATTTCAGAAATAGAGGAAAAACTTGAAAAAGCATTGCAAAATGAGGAATCTTATTGGAAAGATAAGTCTAGAGTCAAATGGCTCAAATCTGGCGATCAGAATACAACTTTCTTCCATCAGAAATTTAGAAATCGAACCCGAAGGAATAGAATTTGGCAACTAACTGGCAGTGACGGTGAAGTGGCTACTTCAAATGCTGGTATTGCTTCTGTGGCTGAATCTTATTTCAAGGACATCTTTTCCTCCAGTTGTCATGAGAACCCTGAACCTCTGTTTACTGATTTTGAACCTAAGGTTACAGCTCACATGAACCGTAGGCTTCAAAGACCAGTGACTATGGAGGAAGTGAAACGTGCAACATTTAGCATTCATCCTCAAAGTGCTCCAGGAGATGATGGTATGACAGCAAAATTTTTTCAAAGCTTCTGGAACATACTTAGTGGTGATGTGTTTCGAGCAGTTAAAAGCTTCCTTTCAGGGGGCAGAATTTTGAAGGGTTTTAATCACACTCAGATCTGTCTTATTCCCAAGATTTCTGATGCTAAAGATATGACTTAGGTAAGACCAATAAGCCTATCTTCAATCTTTTACAAGATTATCTCCAAAGTATTTGTACATAGACTTCAGGATATGATGAATAGACTAATTAGCCCTACGCAGAGTGCTTTTATTAAAGGCAGATTAATCTCTGATAATATCCTAATTGCTCACGAGTGTATGCATTACTTGAAGAACAAAAAAAGGAGACTCGAAAATGAAATGGCGCTAAAATTAGATATGAGTAAGGCATATGATAGGGTGGAATGGAACTTTCTTTGGTTTATATTGGAGAAGTTTGGTTTTGACTCCCGGTGGATCATATGGATTCGAGAATTAGTGACAACTGTTTCTTATTCTGTTATTGTGGAAGGACAACCTTATGGTTTCTTCAAACCAAATAGAGGTATTCGACAAGGAGATTCTCTATCTCCCTATCTTTTTCTTTTCTGTGCAGAAGGTCTCTCCTTCTTGCTACACAAGGCAGAACAAAACAGACTAATTCAGGGTCTTCAGATACATAGACGATGTCCCAAGGTCAACCACCTCCTCTTTGCTGATGATTCCATCTTATTCTGTAAGGCTAATCCTGAAGCATGTTCAAATATCCTACATTTATTGAATTCTTATGAAAGTATCAGTGGCCAGAGGGTAAATCTTAATAAATCTGCTGTATTCTTTAGCCACAACACTCCATCCACTACTCGTGCACTATTGGCTAACTCTATGAATATTAATCATATTGGGGCTCAGGATAAATACCTTGGTTTGCCTTCTACAGTCTCTAAATCGAAAAAGGCTTCTTTTAGTATGATCAAAGAAAAGGTTCGGAAAAGAATCCAAGGGTGGAAGCGCAATCTTCTATCATCAGGTGGTAGACACGTATTGCTTAAGGCAGTGGGAGAAGCTATTCCTATTTATACATTGTCTTGCTTCAAGTTGCCTGATGGTTTAATCTCAGAAATTCACTCTCTACTTTCTCAGTTCTGGTGGGGACAAAAAGGTTCTAAAAGGTGGATGGCTTGGATTAGCTGGGACATTATGACTCGCCCACGAAAAGAAGGAGGCCTTGGATTTAAAGATCTCAGAATCCAAAATCTGGCGCTTTTAGGCAAACAGTTTTGGCGACTTGTAACACAGCCTACTTCCTTATTATCCAAAATCCTAAGAGGTAAATACTTTAGCAATGGTAATGCTATAACGGTAGAAATTGGGGTCTTACCTTCTTGGGGATGGAGGAGTATACTGGAAGGCCGAAAGATTGTTGAAAAAGGTCTTAATTGGGCTGTGGGTACTAGAGAGAATATCCGAACCTTTGAGGATCCTTGGCTGCCTCCTCCGTATCCTTTAATGATTTCTAACATGCCAAATAGTCAAGCTATTGCTGAGTTGGTTCCAAGAGTTAAAGATCTAATTACTGAAGATAGAAATTGGAATCAGAATCTTATTCAAGAATTATTTCCCCAAGACGTTGCAAACAGGATTTTGTCAGTTAAAATTCAGCAGAGTAGGGACAAATTGCAATGGGATTTGAACAAATCCAAACAATATGATACAACTTCAAGTTACAGAATTGGCTATTTATTTTACCATCCGCCTCTGGAGCTTTGCCCTAATTATATGCAACAGAAAAAGCCGTGGATTGATCTATGGAAGTTGAACTTGCCTCACAAAATTAAGCTATTTATCTGGAAAGCTCTCCATGGCTGGCTCCCGGTGCTTGCTCAGATTCATCACCGCATCCCATCTATATCACCAATATGCCCCTGCTGTCATGAAGCCACCGAAATAGTCACTCATTGTTTGATTTATTGCTCTAGAATTAAAGATGTATGGTCTCAGAGTTATCTTCGTGACTGTCTTCCCCCTCAGAGTCCTAACGACTTTTGGACATGGTGGATTGCATCAACAGAGATGCTTAACCTGTTGAAGAATGATGACCGTAATCCTCAATTGCTTGCCATCATTTGTTGGAACTGCTGGAAAGCTCGCAACCAGTTGATTTTTGAAGGTTCTACTTCAATGCCGTCTGCCATTCTAGCAAGCTCTGTCAAGTTGTTCCGTGAAATCCAAAGAACTCCCAGTTTAGGTCGTCATCTCCATGAGGCAAGCTCTTAGTTGCATTCAATTTGATTTATCATTCTTTCTTCTTTAATATTTTTTTTTTGTTTTTCGACCTTGCACCGTTGGATGAATACCTTCAGTGTAGTGTTTTTGGAAAATCCCCACCTTTCATTATGCTGTCCTGCTTTTGGACATCTTTGTATTTTATTTTTCAATAATTAATGAAATATAACCTACTATCTTTGGAAAAAAAATTAGAATTCAAATTTATACCCTATATACTAATTTTATTAAAATTACCTTACTCTAATTAAACCCAAAATTTCCAAATTAAAATCCTAATTTTTTTTACCTAACCCTAGCTACCCCAACCCACACACTGACACATATAACACACACAACCCACACCCACCGTCACTCTTCTTCACCCTCTCAGCACACACACACACCCAAAGAAAGAAAAGGAACAGAGGGAACGGGGAGAGCAGAGGGGAAGGGAGATCGGTAAAGAAAAAGAGAAGAGGGAGGAGCTGTGTCACCACCGCTGGCCTTGGGCTCGCCATTCATGCCTGTTGTTTGTTGCCATTGAAGGAGGAGGAGCACGAACCAGAGCCACGAGGAGAGGGAGTCGCGCCGCCGTCCCTGCTCCGTCGTGGATCAGATCTGAGGCGAGGGAGAGGACAGCGATGGGGGAAGGAGTCGCGCTACCCAGTCGCCATCCGTGGGGAGTCGTCGTCGGTCTGCACGCCGCCAACGTCACCGGCGTTGTCGCGAGAAGGAGAGAGAGCCACGCCGGAGGAGAAGGACTGTCGCGGAGCTGTCCTTGCCACTGCGCCCAGTTGCTATCGCGAGCCTCGTCACCGCTGATGGGGGTGCGCCGCCAAGCTCCTGCCGCCGGAAAACCCCGCTGCCGTTGCTGATGACCACTATCGGTAAGGGATTTTAAGTTTGGTTTTTGTTCTTTTGGGTTCGGGGAAGGTTTTTAACGCTGCGTAGTTGTTATAGTCACCGTCGCCGGAGTTCTGGTCGCCACTGTCGTTTGAGATGGCTACCGGAGTTGTCGTTAGATCAGTTCAGAGACCGTTGCTGTTTCGTTTTTCTTATTTTGGTAAGTGTTTATGTTTTGGAAACCCCTACGTTAGTATTCTGTTATGTTTGGTTATAAATGCTGAGGTTTTGGTAACATAGGGTTGTGTTCTAAGCGTTGCATATCGCTTTTAAGTTGCTGTGATCGTTGTGAAAGTGATTAGGGACTGAGTTTGTGGTTGCTGTTGGTTTCGGGTTGAGAGAAAAGGTTTTGTTGGCGCATTTTGGGTTATGGTTTCGACTTGTTGAGGTAGGGGTTGTCTATAAAAATTAATTCATTTTAAATTGGAATTATTATAAATAGATATGATGTGCAAAATGCATTTCTGGTGATTATGTAAGTCTTATGATATGTCTTATTTGTATTGTATGAATATGGTTGCCTGTTTGATTGAAATAATGTCTGATTTTGTCCAAAATGGAGGTTTTTGGTTGTTTTAAATTGAAAGGATTTTAGTATTTGAAGTCTGAATTTTACTTATTCGAAACTGATTTGGTCTTGAATTCCTTTAAAAAGAGTTGAGGATTGATTTGGTTGCGATCCGAAAAGGATGGCAAAGTCCAAGTTTTAGGGGAGATACTATCGAATTTTTTATAAAATCTGAGATTTTGTTTGAAGCATTATTTTAAAAATAATGAATTTTGCTTTGAATTGAATGTTTGATAAATGAATTATATTTGAACTTACCTTATTAAGAAAATTATTATATTTTGAATGTAATTTATTTAAGAAAAGAGTTATGTTTTAAAGTCGATTTAAATATGAAAATTCTTATGTTTTAGAATTTGATTTAAAATAAACAGATTTGGAGGAGTTTTAGTGGATTTAAAAGAAGCCGAATTTCGATTGACTGATTTCACTTTACGACATTTTAGGAAAAGTCTGAAGTACTCCTTGAAATCTTGATTTAGAAAAACTAAAACAATTTCCGAACCCTTTGGAAACACTTCAGATATTAGAATGAAATTGAAATTGGTTCTTGGATTCAAATGATTTGGTTTTGGTATAAGCAAGTTGGTTTTAAAATTGGGTTGGAATATTTGGATACATTACTTGGTTTTGGGTTTGAATTCTACTTTATTTATTCAAGTCAAGAAGCTAAAGTTTTAGAGGTTTTCAATGAACTTAAGAAAATGAGTTAGGTTATTCTCCCCTAAAGTCTTGAGATTTTGCTGAGAAATTTTATCACCAAATCCTTATTTAAAATGAATGATTTTGAGTTTTTCAAAAGAGATTTTGAATTTGGCATGGTTTTGAAATTTTTTGGAAGTTTTGAACAGATGTGGAAAGTGGCATCGTTTTAAAAAGTGATTCTTGGCAATAGGTGAATTGAATGCGTTTGTTATTTGAAAATAAATGGGCCAAGAAAGATATTTGAAGATAAGATATTGAGCCTGATTGATTGTGGATATTACTGAGAATATGATGAGGGTTTCTAGCATGGCAAGGATGGTGGCATAATCCCGCTTGCTCAGTGCGTAAACCGTTGTGCAGGGATGGTGGTTTTATCTTCCCTGCAGTGAGGATGGTGGTTTTATTCCGCTCACGTATTGATAAATTGTTTAGCAAGAATGGTGGTGTGATCCCGCTTGCATATTTTTTTGTGTGCCTAGTAAGGATAGTGATTTAATCCCGCTTACTGTGGAGGCAAGGACGGTGGTTTAATCCCTCTTGCGTGTTCCGAGCAAGGATGGTGGTTTAATCCCGCTTGTTTATGGAACCTACGGATAAGGATGGTGGTTTAATCCCGCTTATTCGAGTCGGGTCTGGAAACATAACCAACGTGTGAGTTCAAGGCTAGTAGGACAGGCATACATCATTTGCATCTATGTGACATTGATTGGGTGTGATTATTGTATATGTTGTTTGCCTATGTGAATAATTATGCCTAATTGTTAATTGCTCAACTTGATGTTACTACTTGATTGTGCTTGAACCTTCTATTTGTGTTTGTGACTGAAATGGTTGAATATGTAGTGAATTGGCTGTGGATTGATTTGTTTGGGCCTAGGGCTGTGGTTGATTATGAGATGGGCCGAAGGCCGTGTTTGATTTGAGTTTTCGGTTCGGAAAAGTCTGAAAAACTAAACTGGTTCAGCATAGACTTAATGAACCTTTGCTTGGAACAGTTTGGTCTTTCATGCTGTCTAGGAAAAACTTTTAAAAAGGCTTTTGGATTTCTGAGAAATTAATAGTCTTTCCTTTCAGAAAGGATCTCGGATTTTGAATATTAAATCTTCTGTTTTGAAAAGATGCATAAAGCGGTTATTAATCACTGTACTTTAAAAACGGCCTTATTTTCGTATCTTATTATAGCAATTCTGTGACCCTATAGTGAGAACCCTTTCGAGGACGATATTCTCACTCCCCTACAGGTTTTTTCCTTTTCAGGATATGGCCGACGAAACTTCAGAAGAGTTATATTCATTTTCTATTTATTCGATATTATTTTGTATTATCTTTGTTATTATTTTTCCCTCGCCTTATTTTTAGCAATTTTTGCAAGAGGGATAGGAATTTTGATATGTGAAGTTTGTATATATATATATATATATATATATATTTGAAAGTATTGTAATTTGTATTGTCACATATGGACGTATGTTTTGAATATTCGGATTCAGTTTTAAACAGGCTCATATTTTAGTACTAAATATTTTAAGAGTTGTCGTAATACTCGAGTTATCAGAGTGGCGCAGTCGGAAGTGCGACTTTTGATAGTTAGGGTGTTACAACAACGACTTCTATATATAACTGTAATAAGTAGGAGCATTTACCTGCAACCCTTTTTGACTTTTTTTTGGAAAAATCGGTATATCTTTTTTTTTTTGTACAAACATGCATACATATATACACAAATACACCTTTACACATTTTATATTTTCAAGAATAACTTATACAAATAACATACAAATATATATTATATAGTATATAATTAGAATTTTTATTCCTCTTTACAAGATATAAAATAATAAGGGTGAGGAAAAACATCTAAAATAACAAAAGAAATAAAGTACGTCCAATACTTGTCTTTTTCATCAGTTTTTCAAAAATATTAGATATAGAAGGTGAGAACCGAATTACACGGTTTTTCGTAGGAGAAGAGAATGCTGCAAGAATAATGAAAACACTTGCACATGGTTCTCCATAGGACGTGGTTTTGTAACGCAAGCGGGACAGAACCCACATCTTTGCCAATCAGTAATCACATCTCAATTATAATCAAGCAAGTGGGACAGAACCCACATCTTTGCCAATCAGTAATCACATCTCAATTATAATCAAGCAAGTGGGACAAAACTTCCGTTATTGCCATTCAATAATAATCATCAACCAAAACTATTATCATCGTCAAACTCATCATTAATTATAATTACTAGCATATATCTCAATCATAGTTTTCATCATAAGTCTCATTTGAATCTCACTTTTCTCATAAACCTCAAATCAATTCTTATTTTTTATTGATAATCCCATAACATAATCTTTATCATAACCATCAATTCAACTCCACTTTTTACTCCACACACTTTAATATTTACTTGGTTAGACTTAGGCCGTTATGTACAGAGTACGGCTTGTGGGTATAAGATGGCTAATATAATACCCTATACTCGAGGTCAAGGTTGTGATAAACTAACTCATACACATAATCATTTATAATCAACCTCAAGATAACTCAAACATATCATCAATAATCAATCTCAATCTTTTTCTCATTCAATTTCGTTATATCTTTTTTTAATTAGTCACTTTAGACGCTAACAAACTAAACTTTTAAGATTCTCAAGTTCCATTTGGAATAGACGTAAAGGTCTTTTTAACATTTATCTCATGACTCTTGAAAATCATAGTCTTGTCATCACATTTTTTAAATAACTCTTTCCTCCAACTCTTATGTTCAGCTCCACTAAAACCTCATAATCACACTTCCTATTCCAAAATCTTTAAATTAATAATTAATTAACTTTTAAATCCTTAACTAAATAATTAAATCTCTTTTTAAGTTAACTTTAATTACTTGTTTACTCTTTTCGGTGTTCTTCAAAATTAAATAAGTTAAATCACAAATCAATTTCACAAATCAACAAAACCATAAAATTTATTTTTGTTTAATCTTAAACAATCAATTTCATTACTTTAAATTCATTAAAAATCTTCAAAATATAACTCTTTAATTAGAATTAATCAAATAAAACTTATTTTTTTCCAACTAATAAAATTTTGAATTTTAAATAAAAAATATCTAATTATTAAAAAAATTATATAAATCCTAATTAATTTTAAACCCAAAGTCTCATAACTATAATTTCTTTTTATAAGATAATTTTTTAAAAATAAAATCATAAATAAATATAATAAATCATAAATAACTCATTATTTAATTTTTAAAAATTCAAAATCTTACATAGAAAAATATAACTAAACGTCAAATTATTTTTTATATATATTATAAAAGATGCTTCAAGTCAAATTAGGTATCCAAATAAATATGTGTGGATATCTACTTGATTAATAAAATTTTAAAAGATTTCATAGGTTTTAATAAGATTTTTGACATACAACATTAATTTGTCATATGATATTATATCACGTAACGTGTCATACCTAATTATAAATCCAAAATTTTAAACCATAGACTCTAATTTTTAAACTAAGAGTAATTCTCCATGTATAAGTGATTTTTCATACAAGTCATTTATAAATACGCCGTTTTACATTTTTTTTGCCTCTTTTTCTTCTTCTTCTTTCTCCGTGCTTTCTCTTCCTCTTCCTCTTCTTCTTCTTTATCTGTGTCTCTTTTTCTTCTCTTCCTCCCTCTTTTTTTATTGAAATTTCTTCTCCTCTTTTCGTTTTCTCTTTCTCCTTCATCAAAATTACCAGAAAAAACGAAGAAACATTATTCAAGGTACATTTCTTGTCTTCTCTTTCTCCTTCTTCTTCTTCTTGCTACACGTTCTTCTTCCTCTTCCTGTCCTTCTTCTTCATTTACATGCTTTTCTCTTTGTTTTCTTTCTTCGTTATTCTTGGTTTCCATTGTTTTTTGACATAAAGCTCTGAAATTATTTTTGAAGAAGAAGAAGCAGCAGCAGAAGATGAGGAGGAAAAAGAGAAAGAGTTATGAATTATGCATAAGGTGTACTTCAACGAATTTTGGGTGTATTTCTTAAATTTTTTGGGTGTATTTTTGTAATCCTTTGGGTGTATTTCTATAATTCTTTGGGTGTATTGATTTCAAGAAGAAATATACTGTCTCTCCCTATATTGGGTGTATTTCTTAAATCCTTTGGGTGTATTTCTGTAATCCTTTGGGTGTATTTCTGTAATCATTTGGTTTATTTCTGTAACTGTTTAGGTGTATTTCTGTAATCCTTTGGATGTATTTCTGTAATCGTTCGGGTGTATTTCTGAAGTTCCATCATCTTCAAAACAATTTCAAAGCTTGATTTCAGAAACCATGAAAATCAAAAAAAATAGAAGGAGATCGAAAGCAAAGAGAGAATGCTTTTCCATACAAATCATACAAGTCATTTATATTCACGCTTCTTCTTCTTCTTCTGTAACGTACATGTTAAGCCCAACTTTTTCTTCTTCTTCTGTAACGCGTGTGTTAGGCCCAACTTGTAAGACTTATAAACAAAAATGACTTATATGTGTAGCAACTAAATCGTAAATCTCTAATATTTAAATTCTAAATCCTAAATCATAAAATACTAAATTCTCATAACCCTAAATCACAGATAGTAATACAAAAACCTCGAAAGTAGAAAAAAGAAATTGGCTAAAAAACATGACTAAATGTCAAATGATTTTATATAAATTAAAAAGTATGCCTCAAGTCAAACTATGTATTCAAATAAATCATGTACGTGCTTACATGCTGATTAATTAGAATTTAATAAATTTTATTGGGCTTAATAAGATTTTTGACATGACATTATGTCATCATATTACTTGACACTTAATATAAAATATTATACTTAATCTTTAAATTTTAAATTTTAAATTAAAAATTAGTATAATTCAAAAATAAAAAAAACTAAACCTTAAATCTTAATTTTCAAATACCTAAACACCAAATTAAACCTTTAAAATTTTGAACCTCAATTCTTAAATCCTAATTTTTAAATACTAAACACTAATCCAAAAATTACTAAATCCTTACTCTAATTCCTAAACTCTAAATCCAGATTCAAAAATCATTAAACCCCTTAATTTTTATATCTTAAATTCTAAATCTTAATTCATAAAACACATACCTTAAATTAAAAACTTGTAAAATCTAAATTCTATACCCTAAATTTTAAAAACTAAACCCTAAGATCTTAATTTTTAAATCCTAAATCTTAAATTCTAAACTCTGAATACTAAACCTTCAAATCTACATACCAGTGGACGAAATTGTGATCCATATTCTTTGTACTTGTATGAAATTTAATAATTGGCTCTATTTGAAGTCACAAATTCGTTCAACTAACCAGCAAGTGTACTGGGTCGTCCAAGTAATAAACCTTACGTGAGTAAGGGTCGATCCCACAGAGATTGTTGGTATGAAGCAAGCTATGGTCATCTTGTAAATCCCAGTTAAGTGGACTCATAAAGTCAAATGTGATTAGATTGGATAAATAAAGATAAATAAAATAAAAAGGAATAGAAATACTTATGTAAATCAATAGTGGGAATTTCAGATAGGCATATGGAGATACTGTGCTCCTCTCGAATCTCTACTTTCTTCTTACATTCATCCCATCCTTCTTACTCCTTTCCATGGCAAGCTGTATGTAGGGCATCACCATCATCAATGGCTACTTTTAATCCTCTCGGGAAAATGGTCCTATGCGCTGTCACTGCACGGCTAATCGTCTGGAGGCATCACCCATGGTTGATGGCTACATCCCATCCTCGCAGTGAAAACTA
>NC_029781.3:70601111-70603567 GCF_000817695.3 Arachis duranensis
TGAAAATCAATTAGGATAAAAAGAAGAGAATATACTGTAAATTCCAAAATATCAATGAATATTAATTCTAATTAGATGAGCAGGACTTGTAGCTTTTTGCTTCTGAACAGTTTTGGCATCTCACTTTTTCCTTTGAAGTTTAGAATGATTGGCTTCTCTAGGAACTTAGAAGTTCAGATAGTGTTATTGATTCTCCTAGTTAAGCATGTTGATTCTTGAACACAGCTACTTTCATGAGTCTTGACTGTTGCCCTAAGCACTTTGTTTTCCAGTATTACCACCGGATACATAAATGCCACAGACACATGACTGGGTGAACCTTTTCAGATTGTGGCTCAGCTTTGCTAGAGTCCCCAGTTAGAGGTGTCCAGAGCTCTTAAGCACACTCTTTTTTGCTTTGGATCACGACTTTAACCACTCAGTCTCAAGCTTTTCACTTGGACCTTCATGACACAAGCATATGGTTAGGGACAGCTTGATTTAGCCGCTTAGGCCTGGATTTTATTTCCTTGGGCCTTCCTATCCATTGATGCTCAAAGCCTTGGATCCTTTTTACCCTTGCCTTTTGGTTTTAAGGGCTATTGGCTTTTTCTGCTTGCTTTTTCTTTTTCTTTCTATTTTTTTCGCCATTCTTTTTTTTCGCAAGCTTTTGTTTTTCACCGCTTTTTCTTGCTTCAAGAATCAATTTTATGATTTTTCAGATTATCAATAACATTTCTCTTTGTTCATCATTCTTCCAAGAGCCAACAATTTTAACATTCATAAACAACAAGATAAGAAATATGCACTGTTCAAGCATTCATTCAGAAAATAAAAAGTATTGTCACCACATCAATATAATTAAACTAAATTCAAGGATAAATTTGAAGTTCATGTACTTCTTGTTCTTTTGAATTAAAACATTTTTCATTCAAGAGAGGTGAAGGATTAATGGAATTATTCATAGCTTTAAGACATAGTTACTACATACTAATGATCATGAAGTAGAGACACAAAATATAGATAAACATGAAGAATAAAAACCGAAAAAGCAGAGAAATAAGAACAAGGAATGAGTCCACCTTAGTGAGGGTGGCGCCCTCTTGAAGAACCAATGGTGCTTTTTGAGCTCCTTTATGTCTCTTCCTTGCTTCTGTTGCATGGTCCCTAGTGATTTTGGTGTTCCTACCCTTAGTTGCTTCCAATAATTATGTGGAGGAACATGTATCCCCTGAGGTATCTCAGGGATTTCTTGATGAAGGAATTTCTCATGCTCTCTTGATGTGCAGTCAAATGCTTTTCTACTGAGTTATGGACCCTTGAGATGAATATCTCCATCTCCTATGACTTGAAGGTGGAAGCTTTTTGTCTTCCCTTTTCTCTTTTTTTTCTAGAGGATTCTCCGGCCTTAGGTGCCATTGATGGTAGTGGAAAAAAAAGATTGTGCTTTGACCACACCAAACTTAAAATATTGCTCGTCCTCGAGCAAGAGAAGAAAGAAAAGATGAAGAATAAGAAGAAGATATGGAAAAGATGGAGGGATATGTGTATTCGGCTATATGGATGGGATTGGGTTGGAAAGAGATTTTGAATGTTGAAGGTAGGTGGGGTGTTTGGGGAAGAGTAGATGGATGTGAGTGGTGAATGGAAAACAGAAGGGATGACCATGAATGGAGAGAGAGAGGGCGAGGTAGGTGGGGATCCTGTGAGGTTCACAGATCCTGAGGTGTCAAGGAATTCCATCCCTGCACCAAATAGGCATGTAAAATGCCTTTGCACACCATTCTGGCATTTAAACGCCGAGTGGTGCACATTCTGGGCGTTCAACGCCCACATGTAACATGTTTCTGGCATTGAACGCCAGTTTCATGCTTGTTACTGGCGTTCAGCGCCAAAATGTTGCTTGTTTCTGGCGTTCAGCGCCAGATTCATGCTCTGTTCTGGCGTTGAACGCCAGCCAGATGCATCTTATTGGCGTTGAACGCCAGCCTGTGCTTCCTCCAGGGTGCGAAATTTTTTCTACTATTTTTGTTTGCTTCTGTTTTTAAATTTTATGATTTTTTTCGTGACTCCACATGATCATGTACCTAATAAAATACAAAATAACAATAAAATAAAATAAAAATAAAAATTAGATAAATAAAATTTGGTTGCCTCCCAACAAGCGCTTCTTTAATGTCAATAGCTTGACAGTGGCTCTCATGGAGCCACAAAGGTGATCAGGTCAATGTTGTATAGTCCCAACACCAAACTTAGAGTTTGGTTGTGGCCTCACAACACCAAACTTAGAGTTTGACTGTGGGGGCTCTTCTTGACTCTAAACTGAGAGAAGCTTTTCATGCTTACTCTCTTTTGTCACAGAGGGATGGCCGTGTGTCTTAAACACAAGGTAGTCCCCATTCAATTGAAGGACTAATTCACCTCTGTTGACATCTATCACAGCTTCTGCTGTGGCTAGGAAAGGTCTTCCAAGGATA
>NC_029781.3:70604836-70607298 GCF_000817695.3 Arachis duranensis
AACCATATTCTAGCTCTGTCTCTTACAGCAAAAGGGAAAAGCATGAGTCTGTAGACTTCAGGATCAACTCCATTCATCTTTACGGTCTCACAGATCTGCAAGAACTCAGTTAAAAACTGATAAGGATCTTCAGATGGAAGTCCATAAAACTTGCAGTTTTGTTGCATTAAGGCAACTAGCTGAGGTTTCAGCTCAAAGTTGTTGGCTCCAGTGGCAGGAATGGAGATGCTTCTTCCATCAAATTTGGACGTTGGCTTTGTGAAGTCACCAAGCATTCTCCTTGCATTATTATTATTTTCGGCTGCCATCACCTTCTCTTGTTCTAATGTTTCTGAAAGGTTACCTTTAGATTGTTGTAACTTAGCTTCTCTTAATTTTCTCTTCAGAGTCCTTTCAGGTTCTGGATCAATTTCAACAAGAGTGCCTTTTTTCTTGTTCCTGCTCATATGAAAGAGAAGAAAACAAGAAAAGAAGAGGAATCCTCTATGTCACAGTATAGAGGTTCCTTTATGTTAGTAGAAAAAGAAAGGGGAGAAGAATGTAGAAGAGGGGATAATGAAAGGAGAGGGATGAATAGTCTGTGTAAAGAGTAAGGATAGGGGAGGTGATAAGAGATGAAGAGAAGTGTTAGTAAATAAATAATTAAATATAATAAGAAAAGAGAGGGAGAATTTCGAAAATAATTTTGAAAAAAAAAGGATTAGTAATTTTTGAAAATTAGAGATAAGATAAGATTAAAATTAAAATTTAAAACAAAAGAATTTTTGAAAAAGAGATGAGATATTTTCGAAAATTAGAGAGGGAAAAGTAGTTAGGTGGTTTTGAAAAAGATAAGGAACTAACAAAAAGTCAAAGAGTTAGTTGAAAAAGAAATTAAAATCAAATTTTAAAAAGATAAGAAGATAAGAAGTTAGATAAGATATTTTGAAATCAAATTTTGAAAAAGATAAAATTTTTTGAAAAAGATAAGATAAAAGATAAAAAGATTTAATTCAAAAATTTGAAATTACTTACTTCACTAACAAGAAACTACAAGATAAGATTCTAGAACTTAAAGATTGAACCTTTCTTAACAAGAAAGTAACAAACTTCAAATTTTTGAATGGATCACATTAATTGTTAGCTAATTTTCGAAAATATGATATAAAGATAAGAAAAAGATTTTGAAAAATATTCTGAAAAAGATTTTTGAAATTTTCGAAAAATGGAAAAAAATGAAAAAGATATAATTTTTGAAAAAGATTTTGAAAAGATAAGATTTTTAAAATTGAAAATTTGACTTGACTTGTAAGAAACAACTAATTTTGAAAATTTTTTTGACTAAGTCAACTCAAATTTTCAAAAATTATGAGAAAAATAAGGAAAAGATATTTTTTTGTTTTTTGAAATTTTTATTGATGAGAGAGAAAAACAACAAAAATACTCAATGCATGAAATTTTTAGATCAAAACAATGAATGCATGCAAGAATGCTATGAATGTCAAGATGAACACCAAGAACACTTTGAAGATCATGATGAACATCAAGAACATAATTTTGAAAAATTTTTGATGCAAAGAAAACATGCAAGACACCAAACTTAGAAATCTTTAATGCATGGACTCTAACAAACGAAAAATGCATATGAAAAATAACAAACAACACAAAACAAGAAAACATCAAGATCAAACAAGAAGACTTGTCAAGAACAACTTGAAGATCATGAAGGACACCATGAATGCATGGAATTTTCGAAAAATGCAAGAAAAATTTTTAAAGCATGCGACTGACACCAAACATAAAAATTGACTCAAGACTCAAACAAGAAATACAAAATATTTTTGGTTTTTATGATTTTATGAAATTTTTTTTTGTATTTTCTTTAATTTTTTCGAAAAACATTATTAGAAAAACGAAAAAGAAGAGAAAAATTTTGAAAAGAAAATTACCTAATCTGAGCAACAAGATGAACCTTCAGTTGTCCACACTCGAACAATCCTCGGCAATGGCGCCAAAAACATGATGGACGAAATTGTGATCCATATTCTTTGTACTTGTATGAAATTTAATAATTGGATCTATTTGAAGTCACAAATTCGTTCAACTAACCAGCAAGTGTACTGGGTCGTCAAAGTAATAAACCTTACGTGAGTAAGGGTCGATCCCACAGAGATTGTTGGTATGAAGCAAGCTATGGTCATCTTGTAAATCCCAGTTAAGTGGACTCAAAAAGTCAAATGTGATTAGATTGGATAAATAAAGATAAATAAAATAAAAAGGAATAGAAATACTTATGTAAATCAATAGTGGGAATTTCAGATAGGCATATGGAGATGCTGTGCTCCTCTCGAATCTCTACTTTCTTCTTACATTCATCCAATCCTTCTTACTCCTTTCCATGGCAAGCTGTATGTAGGGCATCACCATCATCAATGGCTACTTTTCATCCTCTCGGGAAAATGGTCCTATGCGCTGTCACTGCA
>NC_029781.3:70607739-70630507 GCF_000817695.3 Arachis duranensis
CATAAGTGAAAGGTTCAGGCATGGCCGAATGGCCAGCCCCCTAAAACGTGCTCAATGGCCTCCTAAGATGAAGAATAAAAAAACTGAGACCAAAGATGAAATGTGGTCAAAAGACCGAATGATCAAAGACTAAACAGTCAAAAGATTAAATTGTCAAACGATGTCTAATACAATAGTTAAATGTCCTATATATACTAGACTAGCTACTAGGGTTTACATGAGTAAGTAATTGATGCATAAATCCACTTTCGGAGCCCACTTGGTGTATGTTTGGGTGAGCTTGATCTATCCACGAGTTGAGACTTTTCTTGGAGTTGAACGCCAAGTTATAACGTGTTTTGGGCGTTCAACTCCGGATCATGACGTGTTTCTGGCGTTTAACTCCAGACAGCAGCATGTACTTGGCGTTCAACGCCAAGTTACGTCGTCAATTTCCGAATAAAGTATGAACTATTATATATTTCTGGAAAGCTCTGGATGTCTATTTTCCAAATCCGTTGAGAGCGCACCATTTGGAGTTCTGTAACTCCAGAAAATCCATTTCGAGTGCAGGGAGGTCAGATTCCAACAGCATCAGCAGTCCTTTTGTCAGCCTTTTTTCAGAGTTTTGTTCAAGTCCCTCAATTTCAGCCAGAAATTACCTGAAATCACAGAAAAACACACGAACTCATAGTAAAGTCTAGAAATGTGAATTTGACATAAAAACTAATGAAAACATCCCTGAAAGTAGCTTGAACTTACTAAAAACTACCTAAAAACAATGCCAAAAAGCGTATAAATTATCCGCTCATTACATACCCTAATCCAAAAAAACACTAAAACCTAAAAATTAAACCATAAACCCTAATCTTTAATCCATGAACCCTAGATCAAAAATTCTAAATCCTAAACCTTAAATTTTAGTCCCTAAACACTAATCCTAATTCCTAAACTTTAAATCTTAAACCAAAAAACCCTAACCATGAAATGTTAACCCTAAACCATAATGTATAAATTCTAAATCCTAATCCAAAAAATCTAAACCCTAAATCCTAACCCTTAAGCACTAACCTTGATCCAAAAATTCTAAAATCTAAATACTAAATTCTAAATGCATAATTCCTAATTTCTATCTATAATCCACATACCCTAATCCAAAAAATCTAATTCCTAAATTCTAGATCCTAAATTCTAGATTCTAAACCCTCAATCATAAACCCAAAAACTTAAATCATAAATCATAATCCAAAAACAATAAACCCTAAATCTTAATTCTTAAATAGTAACCCTAATTCTTAAATATTAAATCCTATTCTAAAATCCTAAATTCCTAATTCCTAAATTGAAACTTTAATTTCTAAATTTAAAATTCTAAACTATAAAGCTTAAATACTAACTTTAAATCTCAAATTCAAAATTTTAAATCTTAAACACTAAATTTCAACTCCTATATTAAATTTAATATAAATATTAATACTAAATTTAATAAGCAATTAGAATATTCATACATGGAAGTAAAAGAGGTTCAACATATACTCTTATATAATTATTAATTATATGTTATATAATCTATAGATAACAATAATAGTAAACCAATTTTGTTAAATAATATGTTGAGCATTAATAAATCATTTGTTATCATATTTTTGTTCACAATTGGTTTAATCTGATATAACGCTACAAAAAATAGTGTAATTATTGACGCTAAAAATCGACGATCAAATTTTTCATCAATATTTTTCGACAAATTGTTGATAAAATGAAAAAAAATAAAAATAAAATATTAAAATCGATGACCATATCGTCTATTATTTTGGAATCTTTTAACGTCTTAATATTATCGTCACAGTGCTGACAAAGTGGTCGATAAATTTAGACAATAGAGATCTCTTCTCAAAATTAAATAAATGGTGTAGATTTATTATATAAAATAGGCGGTTAGGATGTTATTTTTGTTTTAACTAATATTGATGAAATTACCGTAAAATTTTATCAACAAAAAATCACACCCGCGTTTGCTTCCCATATCCCTCGTTTCACTCAATTTTTCGCTTACATTTTACCTCAAAAATTAACCCCAAACATTCAGAGAATCAGAGTTCAGAGTGAGGCTTGCTCTTTTTCTCCAACGCTTGATAGTAAAGACCAGAGAGGGAGTCATGGTCAAGGTCACAGAGAGAGGCAAAGAGCAGATCAGCAGAGCTACTTCTTCTCCGACGCCTGAGAAAACATGCCGTCCTCCGCTTGAGAGCAGAGTTTCCTCTGCTGAGCCCGCTACCGCGCCATCCTCTTCATGTAAGTTTCTCTCTCTCTCTCTCATTGTGATTTATGAATCTACATGTAAATTCTTCTTCTTCTACAGACTTGTTGTTGCAACTTCTTTGCCGGTCGCCGTCACTGTGAATCCGTCGCTAGAGCTTGTCACCATCACAGCTTCTTGTAAATTTCTCTCTGTCTTTCTCTAATTATTATATTTATTTTTACAATTTTGGTATCTACTATTTTCATCATGAAATTATGAATTTGCGTCTGTTAATAACAATCGTATCAATATTACTGAAACCTCGTTAGCATAATCAATTTATCACATTATTTCAACTCAACTAGTTTGACACATTAGTTTTACAATGTGATTAGATAAAACAAAATTTAAAAGAAAGAAAGAAAAATTGATGTGAAATTTTGCAAAATCACAATTCGGCAAGTGCACAGAATCATATCAAGTAATATCACGGTGAGTGGGTTATCGTTCCCACGAAGATTAACAGACTAAACAAGCAATGGTTAACTAATTATTCTAGTCAGACAATAAAAAACTTAAGTTGAGGTAATTTGAATACTAAAATAGCAATGTAAGCAGAGGCAGCAGTATATAAGTAGAAAAAGTGATATGATTAAGACATTAAAGTTTTAGAGATGTTAAGACTTTAGAAAGAATGATTTTTACTTTCTACTTTGATTATGCAAAGATACATTCATGGTAAATCATGATTAATCAAATCCCAATCCCTTAGTAATTCAATTTCTTTTTAACCTAATTAATTGCTAATTCCTTAGTCAATTATTCAAGAAAAGAAATTAAGCACGTTCACTGATTCAAATACCACACAATTCTTAGGACTCAACCCTAGTTGATTTGATGTCACTTATCAAACTAGTTTTGAAACTCAGAATTGTCAGAAGAAGCTTTCAAGTTTAATTCTAGCAAACAACATTTTCAAGATGAATATAGGATTCAATTTATATTTAAACTATTTTTCAAGATATTCAAATCCTTATAATGAAGAATTTTGTTTCTTAAAAAAGCATCAATGCATAGCTCAAGAATAGAAAAGCAATAACATTAATCTATAAGAATCAACAAAGCTCCTAACTTTAACAAGAGAGATCAGTTGCTCATTATGCACCGAACAAAATCAAGATTCAAAATAGTACGAAATAATCTAGCCTTCCAATTCAGAATTCTCTGAATCCACAAAACCAACTTTTCTCATTCTCTGATTTACTATTTCATGCTTTTGAAAATCACAAAACCAACTTTTTTGCCTCCCTAACTAAACCAATCAGTTGACCATTGTTGTTCAGTCCATCATTTCTTATGGGATCGACCCTCACTCACTCGAGGTATTACTTGGACGACCTAGTGCACTTGCCGGTTCAGTTGTGGATATTCTCAAAATCTGCATCAGTGCACAGAGAAGAAGAGGGAGATGGAGACCACACCAGCCATTACACCACGTCATCGCCGCCATGCCTCACCACCAAGTCACCACCATCGTCACCAGCAATGGAGGAGAGAGGAGACGTTGATCTACTGGAAGCTGCACTTTGCTGCCGTTGTGCTTGCTGGTATAGAGGGAACTCATCACCGCCAGCTTTGTCAGATCTCCTGCGCCGAACTCATCACTGTCGCAGCGGTGGAATTGCGAACGGAAGAAGCATGAGAGGGAGCCGTCGCAGAGTTGTCATCGCCGTCGGGTTCTTGGGCTCGCCGTCATCGCGTCTGTGTTGCTGTTGCACCGCCGTTTGTTGCTGCTCAATCACTGCCAAAGTTTTGCGTCGCCATTCAAATTGCCAAAAACTACTGCTAGAACTCCTGTCTACTTGGGTCAAGTTCTGGTTCTTGCATGTTGAGATTTATGGCTGTTACATGCGACATCAAGCTGTTGCGTCATCACCGGAGATGTTGCTGCTCCATTTTCTTGGTTATTCGTAAGTTCGGTAAGCTGTTCCTTGTTCTGAACACTTTTAGTTGCTACTTTTGTTATATGTTGTTGAAAAATTTGCAGCGTTATCGCGATAGGCAGTGACAGATTCAGAAAATTTTAGAAGTAGGGGCAAAATAATATAATAAAATATTAAAAATATATATTAATATTAATATATTTAGATATTTAAATTTTAGAGCATATTAGCTAATCAAATTTCTAATAAATAAATATAATTAATACATCTAAAAGTATAGTAATTTAATTTAAAAACACTTTTTTATTTCAATATTCTAGTAATATTGCATGAGTAATACATTTATTATTAATACTTACGCTTAGTCAGGCCTCTAATATCCGTCAAATTACATTTATATTGATTATTTTTTATATGATACAAAAAATTTTTTAACTCAATAGCTAAAAAATCTATAAAGAATATAACTCAAATGAGCTAATTTAGAATTTTGACGATTTTTTATTTTGGTGTCTGAATTTTTTCTAAAATTATGTGAGAGAGACAAAAAAATTGTGAAAAGTAAATAAAAATTTAGATTAAGCAATCACAATTATCTTTATATGTAGGTATAGATAAAATAATATATTTCTTTCTATTAACCAAATATCAAATAGTTTTTTGACATTTTATAATATTATAATAATTTTTTTAACGAAAATAATATTATATGTATGTATAAACAAAATTGAATTAAACAAAACAATAAAAAGTAAATAAATGGTATATATTATAAAAAAGTATTAAATACTAATAATCTCATTTATATTTATATTTAAAAAGTTAAGTTTAATTTTAGATAATTAAATAATTAGATTATTATTAGTTATTATTAATATTTGTTTGGAATTTATATAATACAATAATTTATTATTGTATTAATATTTAATAATATAAATGTTTCTTACACATAATTTTTTTTGAAGTGCGGGGGCATCAATTATTGTAATAAGGGCAATTCTCTACACATATATAGACTTGTTATTAGTTTTTTAAAAATTCAATGGGGCAATTGTCCCCACACCCCTACACATAAATTTATCCATGGTGATAGGTTTGAGTTTTCGATGTTGCATGTAGTGATTAGAGTTACTGCAGATATTGCGAAAGTAGAATGGAGCTGTAGTTGTGGCTGTCGCTGTTGCAGGTCGAGAAAAAAGAATTTTTAACAGGCTGTATATTTTTTGGGTTTCGACTATTAAAGGTAGGGGCGCTTTTATTAAATTTAGTTTACTTTTAAGGATTGTTATAAGTCGATATTAACGCGAAAAATATATTTTTATGATTATGTAAGTCATGTGGATTGAATTGAATTATTTTAGATAAATGAAATTATTTGCTCGACAGAGTTATTGATTAGTTGTTTGAATTTTTTGATTTCGTTGATTTCCTTGAGTTGAGTTTGGTGTGGTTATGATAATGATTTATTGAAAACAATTGAAATGGTTGATAGATGTCTGGTTTGATTTTATAAATAATTTCATATTAGAGCTGGTTTGATTTTGAAAAAGATTTAATATTGAAATCGATTTGATTTTGTAAATGATTTTCTATTGGAGTTAGTTGGTTCTGGAAAAAAGATTTTACATTGGAATTAGTTTTGTAAGAACCAAAATTAAATTAACTGCTTAGATAAAATAAATAATAATTTAATTGTCTGAAATAGATTCAAAATTTAGAAATATTAATTTTATAATTTTAAGGTGAGATTTGGATTCACTATATTTTTTCGAGTGGAAAGATGTAATTTTCTACGGAAAAATTTTGTAAAAATGCGTACCGGTGATTTAATCGACAGTACCAGCATAGGTCTTTCCAATACTGCGTGAGGGAAAATAAAACTATAAAAATCTTTAGAAAAATGTTTAGAGTTGAAAATTGGGCACTAATTCTAAAGGTTTTGACCCAAAATTGAGCTAAATAAATAAAAAATACTAAGCGATTGGATCGGGTCCAAGTTGGGTCCAAGCCTAACATATAAATATCTCATTAATGAGGCATTCAATCTTATTCTCATCCTAAGAAATGAATCTAAACCTTGTTATTTTATACTATCTTTATTTAATATCGAACTTTCGCTAATACGAGCCGAAACCTTTAATTAAGAAATCGAAGATTCTTTACCACAAAGGTATATATCTTCACATAGCATAAAATACCTAGATTTGTTTCAAGATTCTCAAAACAAATCCTAAGAGTGAGCATGGGTAGCGGGTACTCAATTACCTGTCCAAAGCCGAATCGAACCAATTAAATTGGTTCTGAAATCAACAGGTAATCGGGTCCAATCCAAACCAAACCGATAGCTTTTGTTAGTAATTGGTTTGGGTATCGGTTTTGAGGGTGCGAAACCCAAACCAACCCGCAAACCCAATCATATATTAATTAAATAAAAAAATACAAAAAATATATATGACTTTTTCATTAGACAATGATTATTCATTATTAATATGTTTGGATTTTAATGAGTTTAGTTTTTAATGTATTTGGTCATTTGGTGTTTAACATGTTTGGATTATTTCTATTAATGTTACATGTTTATTGTACTTGTTGAATTTTTAAGATAAAATTTTATTTTTTTTATGAATTTCAAATTCATTGGGTACCCAATTATCTGAACTACCAATCCGTTCTTAATTAGTTTGGTTTGGTTCGGGTACATGTACAAAAGATGCAAATCCAAACCAAATCGAACCAATTACATTTTGATCGGTTCGGTTCTAATTTTACCATAAACCCAAACCAAACCGACTCGTGCTCACCCCTAACAAATCCCACCCCTCTAAAAACCGAAATAATAAATGATGAGGGAAAAATAAATTCTAACAACTCAACTTGTAAATATAATCTTCTATGATCCTGTAGCTCCACACTAAACCTTCGCACCTGTAGCTAAAATGGGTGGAAATAGGGAGTAAGAATTGGGGAGTTCTCAGTAGGGTCGGGGTTAGAAGTTAAGTTCATTATCCAAATTTAAAACTCATATTTTCCTTATAAAAATTTCACGCAAAATAACATTTCATATATTTTACCGCTCACTAAGAAACCATTTAAACCAAAACTTACCGCTGGTCCTTCCAATCACGGCCTTTGTCCCAAATCAAATCAACTCGGCCTACGGCCTAATTCAACACGAATCACCATCAAAATTTAATCACAAAACAGAATCAATCATAGGCACAAATAATGCAAGACAAACACAAATCAGAGAGCAATTACAGAACATAGAATCCAATCACAAGCACACACAATCATGAAAACATAATCACAACAAGTATGCACAAATAAGTATGATGCATGCCTAGTCCTATACAGGCCATGAGCCCATGTGTTAGCTTGTTGCCCGATTTCCGACACTGGTCCTGAGATAAGCATTTCGTACTGCCGTCCTTATCTCAGCCAACGTCCCCTCCATGAGCGTTACGCATCGCCGTCTTTATGGGGGAACCTTCCTTCCGGTCTCCAATAAGCGTTGCGTATCTCCATCCTCACTGAGTTCGTCCTTATAGTATCAATTGAGCTTTACGTATCGCCGTCCTCACTACACACTTGGCACTAAAGCCCAAACAGCATTCAATTTCTTTTTAATCTTTACTCTCTATTCTATTGCGGTAGAGATCATTTTAATTAATACCTTCTTTTCTATCTACTCTACTGTGGCAAACGTTCATTAAAATCTTTTTATCTTTGGTCTCTGCTCTCCTATGGTAGATATCCCTATAGTTAATACATTCTTTTTTTCCCCCTCATCTTTTTTTTTTATTTTCTTACTTCTTTTCTTTCTCTCTTTTTTTATTTAATCTTTCAATTCTTTATCATAACTCAACTTCACATTCTTCCCTCGCCTTTCTCTAAGTATCTTATGGAAAAGAATTATAAAGTACTTTAATTAAGTCTGCGTTTTCTAAAACTTTTAAAATCACTCTATTTATAAAATCTTAATTTTTAAACTCTTATTAGTTACTTTTTAAACTACAAATTTTTAAATATTCTATTTTTAATCTTAATATTTTATAAAATTATATTCAAATCCTTAATTATTTTTATATTTATAAAAATGGACTGAATTTTTATAAAATACTCATTTTATCCCTAAACTTTACTTATTACTCAAAATACCAAAAAAATTGTATATAATTACAAAACTAACTTCAATTTTTATTAAATTACTATTTTATTCTCAAATATAAATATTAATTCCCCAATTATAACTTAATCAAAAGAACTGAATCTCATTTGCAAAATTCATCAAATTTTCAGTTTGAGTTTTAAGTCCATTTTTTAAACTTTACTATTATCGATTTTTCTCATTTTTTAATTTAATCTTTCAATTACCAAATCACATCAATTTTCTAAAAAATATTACATCACAACAGTCCCAAAATTATTAAAACAACCACCGCTAAACTATTTTTCAAAGCCAAACCAACAAATCACAAGCAACAACAATAATTCAACGTAAACTCATTTAAACTCAACAATTATCAACCAAATCAACATTCACTTATCAAATTCACATTTAATTATTATAAAATTACTAAACTCTATCTCCGTACATAAATCACAACAACAAAATTTTTAGAGAAATTTTTTGACTGAGCTGCTGAAGAGAAAAACGTCAGAAATTATCTGTGTCTTCTAAAACTCCAATTGGTCGAATTCAAGAGAAAGAGGAACTACGTCACTGTTAGCTCTCACTAAATAAAAATAACGCCAACATGTAGAAAAAGAAAATATAAACACTTTTATTATATTAGATTTTTTATTACAATTATAAATCATAAGAAATCGAAGCCGTAAGCTCCGTCGAAGCCGGAAGCTCTCGGATTCCATGGAGCTTACGTTCCCTCTCTCTCTCATTATTTTTTCTTTCTTAATTTTAAAGCAAGAAATGAGATGCTGATGACGGTGATTAAATGATAAAGAATGTGAAGATGTTATGGTGTTACACATATGTATATATATACATGCCACGTTGCTTTCTTTCTTTACCCCCTTCAATGGCTTCGGCCAATTTTCTTTTTGTTTTCATTTGTTCCATAATAATAATAATAATAATAATAATAATAATAATAATAATGATTATAAAATTTTATTTAATTATTTTTATTAAAGAATAATTTTTTTTAAAAACAAATCTTAATATAATATAATATAATAACTCATAAATAACTAATTATTTGATATCCAAAAATTCGAGATGTTATATTGAACTTGTGAAGAGAAGAAGAAACTTCATTATCACTATTTATCCTTTTTTTTTTGGCCATATCTTGAATTATGGAGCTTCGATTTGTGTGTTGTTTACGGCCACGCGATGTTCTCACCGAGTCTATCATTTTTATCTAAACAAAGTTGGTAAGAACTCGAAATTCATGCTCCAATTTTCTGGCCTAACATATTTCATATTTTATGTTTTATTTTTGAGTAGATTTTTGTGTTTTTGGTTGATTAAATAATATCTAATGTTAGGCTATTATTGGTTTATGCCGCCAATCACCGTTGGGTAAGATAAAGTATCTCTTTACCCTTGTGGTTTAGTGATTTTGGAACTCTAAGATTAGTTTTGGTATATTATATGATATTAGATTGAGAATTGGTGTCTATTGGAGCTGACTTGGTGGATTTGGAGCTTTTAAATTGAACTTGGTTGGCTTTGTTTTGGTGTTTTGAATTTTACAGGAATTGGCCGAGGTATGGTTTTTGGTTTTCTTTAGTTAATATGTAATGTTTCGTAAAACTTAAGCTAGTGGACCTTAAGATATGATTGAATTGATTGTTGATGATTATTGTTGATTGATGATGATTATTGAGGATTTTGTTGTTAATTATTGAGGTTGGCAAATATTGATGATGATATAATGATGAATAATGATTGATGATAAAATTGATGGTTGATATTGATGAGAGGTTGTGATTGTTATTGTTGTTGATGAGTATTGATGATGAAAAATTGGCAAATAATGATAGTGATGAAAATTTATAAGTTTTGGTGTGATTCTGAATTTGGAGTTTATAAATGAAATGATAGTGAGAAGTGTATGATCTAGGCTTTGGAATACTTGAAAGATGATTGAGGATTGCTTATATATTATCTTGGATATGGTTAGCTTGGTTGTGAATTGAGTGTTTTAAAAACTAGAGGCTTTTACAATTTTTGGTAAAATTTTGATTTCGATGAACTTTGATGAGCCATAACGTGGCCTCCAAATCTTTGAATTTGATAAAACTTAATTTAAATAAAAGTTGATCCAAGAGGTTTAAGACGTTTAAAGAACGGATAAAAAATATTTTAAAATGAGAAAATTAGGCATATTTGAAACGGACTAACCCAGCCCATTTAGGCCCAGTCCGTTAAACCCGTGGGTTAAATGGGTTGGACCGTTTAAGCCCGTTTCATTTGCGGGCCATAATTTTTCAGTCCAGACTGTTTATGATCAGCCCGATAGGTTAAACGGGCCAACCCATTTATTCTTTTATTTTATTTTTTGAAAAATATTTTGGCAAAAAAGCTCACTTTTAGGTTAAAAACCTTTAAAAAAATAATACATTTTTTAGTTGATGGGTCAAATTTTTGGGTCGGTTCGAAAGAAATGTCTGCTTAAAATGCTATTTTTTTGTGAAAAATGTTAAAAAATAAATAAACGGGCCACCCGTTTAGTCTGTGGGCTAGCTCGTTTAACCCGCCATTTTTTTTGGGTTAATCGGGCTCAGCCTGTTTAGCCTGAGTTTTAAACGGGTTTAATTTTAGAGGCAAAACCCGCCCATTTAAATGGGTAAATAGGTTGATCCGATGAGTTTGGCCCCTTTTGACGGCCCTACTAAAAATGTGATTTTTGTATTTTGAAGCACTCCTCTCGCTTTTTAAACCACTTTAATTGCTATTTAGGACCCCTTAGCTATTATTTATGCTTTCGGGGAAAGGGAAAACACTTTGAGTGGATTTAGTTAGATAAATTCTATGTGAAATTAAAGACAGAGAGTTAGGTTTGCAAAGTTCTATGGATGGAATGACTTGAGTGGATTGGAGGAGTGTTGAGATGATAATGTATTGAGATAAATGAATGATTTGAGCTGTTGGAATTGACGAGATGAGTATTAAAGGACTTGTGTTATATGAGCTATGATCACTGAGACTGATTCTGTATTATTTGATATGCTGAGATTTGGTAAGTTGCTATGCGTTTTGGATAAGAATGGTGGTGAATCCCGCTTGTCAAGGTAGCGGCGCCGGCGTAGGGGTTGTGGTAGTCTCCTAGCTACGTTCAGATGTGAGGGCTGAGGTAATGATGAGCGGATAATTTATACGCTTTTTGGCATTATTTTTAGGTAGTTTTTAGTAGGATCTAGCTACTTTTTGGGATATTTTTATTAGTTTTTATGCAAAATTCATATTTCTGGACTTTACTATGAATTTGTGTGTTTTTCTGTGATTTCAGGTATTTTCTGGCTGAAATTGAGGGACTTGAGCAAAAATCCGATTTTCTGACAAAGGACTACTGATGCTGTTGGATTCTGACCTCCCTGCACTCGAAGTGGATTTTCTGGAGCTACAGAAATACAAATGGCACACTCTTAATTGCGTTAGAAAGTAGACATCCTGGGCTTTCCAGAAATATATAATAGTTTATACTTTGCTCGAGTTTTGACGACGCAAACTGGCGTTCAAAAGCCCCTTCTCTGCCTTATTTTGAAGTCAAAACGTCAGAACTGGCATAAAAACTGGAGTTAAACGCCCAAACTAGCACCAAAGCTAGCGTTTAACTCCAAGGAAGACCTCTACACGTGTACAGCTCAATGCTCAGTCCAAGCACACACCAAGTGGGCCCGAAAGTAGATTTCTGCATCATTTACCTATTTCTGTAAACCCTAGTAGCTAGTTTTATTATAAATAGGACATCTTACTATTGTATTTTCATCTTGGAATCTTAGTATCCATCTTTGGAACATTTTTCCTTAGACTTGGGGGCTGGCCATTTGGCCATGCCTACCCTATTTTCACTTATGTATTTTTAACGGTGGAGTTTCTACACACCATAGATTAAGGGTATGGAGCTCTGCTGTTCCTCGAGTATTAATGTAATTACTACTATTTTCTATTCAATTCATGCTTATTCTTATTCTAAGATATTCGTTTGCACTTCAACCTAATGAATGTGATGATCCGCGACACTCGTCATCATTCTCACCTATGAGCGCGTGCCTGACAACCACTTTCGTTTTACCTTAGATCGAGCGTGTATCTCAATGCCTCCATTCCGAAAGATCGGAGTCTTCGTGGTATAAGCTAGAATTATTAGCGGCCATTCCTGAGATCTGGAAAGTCTAAACCTTGTCTGTGATATTCCGAGTAGGATCTGGGAAGAGATGACTGTGACGAGCTTCAAACTCGCGAATGTTGGGCGTAGTGACAGACGCAAAAGGATCACTGGATTCTATTCCAATATGATCGAGAACCGACAGATGATTAGCCGTGTGGTGACAGCGCATTTGGACCATTTTTACTAAGAGGACGGAAGGTAGCCATTGACGCCGGTGAAACCCAAACATACAGCTTGCCATGGAAAGGAGTATGAAGGATTGGATGAAGGCAGTAGGAAAGCAGAGATTCAACAGGAACAAATCATCTCTATGCACTTATCTAAAATTCTCACCAATAAATTACATAAGTATATCTATCTTTACTTTATGTTTTATTTATCTTTTAATTATGAAAACTCTATCACCCATTTGAATATGCCTGACTGAGATTTACAAGGTGACCATAGCTTGCTTCAAGCCGACAATCTCCGTGGGATCGACCCTTACTCACGTAAAGTTTATTACTTGGACGACCCAATGCACTTGCTGGTTAGTTGTGCGAAGTTGTGAAAAAGAGTGAGATTACAATTGTGCGTACAAGTTGTTGGCGCCATTGTGTATCACAATTTCGTGCACCAAGTTTTTGGCGCCGTTGCCAGGGATTGTTCGAGTTTGGACAACTGACGGTTCATCTTGTTGCTCAAATTAGGTAATTTTTATTTTCTTTTTAAAAAAGTTTTCAAAAATCTTTCAAAATTTTTCTTCTTTTTCGTTTTTCCTCAATAATTTTCAAAAAAATGCAAAAAAAAAAATTCATAAAATCATAAAAACTCAAAAATATTTCATGGTTCTTGTTTGAAAGGCCAAATTTTAAGTTTGGTGTCAGTTGCATGATTCTAATTGTCTTGCAATTTTCGAAACACATACATTGTGTTCTTGATGATCTTCAAGTCGCTCTTGATGAATTGCCTTGTTTGATCTTCATGATTTATTAAATTGCATTGCATAATGTTTTACATATGCATTCTTGCATTCATATGGCCCGAACATGAGAAAGTTCTAAGTTTGGTGTCCTCCATGTTTTCTTTCATTAAAAAAACTGAGTTCTTGATGTTCATCTTGATCTTCAAGATTGTTCTTGGTGTTCATCTTGACGCTCATAATGTTCTTGCATATATCTTGTGTTTTGATCCAAGAATTATATGTTTTAACTCATTTTGTTGTTTTTCAAAATTGAAAATATATCTTCTTGAATAAAGGATATAGCAAAATGAAGATCCAAGAACATAAAGCAGAGGATTTACAGAGAAAAAGATGGGCGTTCAAAACACCCAGTGAAGAAGGAAAACTGTTTAAACGCCAGCCAGGGTACCTGGTTGGGCGTTTAAACGCCCAGTAAAGAAGGAAAACTGGCGTTTAAACGCCAGCCAGGGTACCTGACTGGGCGTTTAAATGCCCAAACCATGCAGCAATTGGGCGTTAAACGCCCAAAACTTGCAACTCCTGCGCGTTTAACGCCAGGATGACACAAGGAGAGGAATTTTGTTTTCAAATCAAATCTTTTTCAAATCTTCATATTTTTTCAAAATAAAATCTTTTTCAAATCAAATATTTTCAATCATATATTTTTCAAAATCATATCTTTTCAAACATATCTTTTTCAAAAAAAAATCAAATCTTTTTAATTTCCTTTTCAAATCTTTTTCAAAATAAATCTCAATCATATCTTTTTAAATCATATATTTTTCAAAATCACATCTTTTTTTTAAATCTAATTTCAAAAATCTTTTCTAACCACTTTTTTTTTACTTTAATTTTCGAAAACCAGTAAACATTTTTTAAAAATTATTTTTAATTAATTAATTGTTTTGAAATTTCAATTTGATTTTCGAAAATTTCCCTCCCTTTCTCTCATTTTTTATTTGAACTTTAACATTCCTCCTCCATTGTCAAATCGGACTCACTCCTTTTTTGTGTGTTCGAATTCTGCCTTACCTCCTTCTTCTATTCTTATTTTCCTCTGACACCTCAAGGAATATCTATACTGTGACATAGCAGATTCTATATTTTCTTTGTTTTCTTCTCTTTCATATGAGCAGAAACAAAGATGAAGGCATACTTATTGAAGCTGATCCCAAACCTGAAAGGACTCTGAAGAGGAAGCTAAGAGCAGCTAAAGCACAAAACTCTGAAGAGGACCTCACTGAAATTTTCGAAAAGGAAGCAGCAAAAGAAACAATTGTGGCCGAACCAAACAACAATGCAAGGAAGATGCTTGGTGATTTTACTACACCAACTTCCAACTTCTATGGAAGAAGCATCTCAATCCCTGCCATAGAAGCAAACAATTTTGAGCTAAAGCCTCAATTAGTTTCTCTACTGTAACAGAACTGCAAGTTTCATGGACTTCCATCAAAAGACCCTTATCAGTTCTTAACTGAGTTCTTGCAGATCTGTGATACTGTTAAGACCAATGGAGTTGATCCTGAAGTCTACAAGCTTATGCTTCTCCCTTTTGCTATAAGAGACAGAGCTAGAACATGGTTGGATTCACAACCTAGAGATAGCCTGGACTCTTGGGATAAGCTGGTCATGACTTTCTTAGCCAAGTTCTTTCCACCTCAAAAGCTGAGCAAGCTTAGAGTGGATGTTCAGACCTTCAGACAAAAAGATGGTGAGTCCCTCTATGAAGCTTGGGAAATATACAAGCAACTGACCAAAAAGTGTCCTTCTGACATGCTTTTAGAATGGACCACATTAGATATATTCTATGATGGTCTGTCTGAATTTTCCAAGATGTCACTGGACCACTCTGCAGGTGGATCCATTCACCTAAATAAAACACCTGTAGAAGCTCAAGAACTTATTGAAATGGTTGCAAATAACCAGTTCATGTATACCTCTGAGAGGAATCCTGTGAGTAATGGGACGCCTAAAAAAAGAAGAGTTCCTGAAATTGATGCTCTAAATGCCATATTGGCTCAGAATAAAATATTGACCCAACAAGTCAATATGATCTCTCAGAGTCTGAATGGATTGCAAAATGCATCCAACAGTACTAAAGAAGCATCTTCTGAAGAAGAAGTTTATGATCTTGAGAACCCTGCAATGGCAGTGGTGAATTATATGGGTGAAGCCTTTGGCAACACCTATAATCCTTCATGGAAACATTATCCAAATTTTTCATGAAAGGATCAACAGAAGCAAGGCTTCAATAATAACAATGGTGGAAGAAGCAGGTTTAGCAATAGGAAACCTTTCCCATTATCACCTCAGCAACAGACAGAGCATTCTGAGCAGAATCCTTCTAGCTTAGCAAACATAGTCTCTGATCTATCTAAGGCTCCTCTTAGTTTCATGACTGAAACAAGATCCTCCATTAGAAATTTGGAGGCACAAGTGGGCCAGCTGAGTAAAAGGGTTACTGAAACTCCTCCTAGTACTCTCCCAAGCAATACAGAAGAGAATCCCAAAGGAGAGTGCAATGCCATTGATGTAACCAAAATGGTCGAACCTGAGAAGGAGGAGGAGGGCGTGAATCCCAATGAGGAAGACCTCAGGGAACATCCACTGAACAGTAAAGAGTACCCTAATGAGGAACCAAAGGAATCTGAGGCTCACACAGAGACCATAGAGATTCCATTGGACTTTCTTTTACCATTCATGAGCTCTGATGATTATTCATCATCTGAAGAAGATGAAGACATTGTTGAAGGGCAAGTTGCTCAGTATTTAGGACCAATCATGAAGCTAAATGCCAAATTATTTGGTAATGAGACTTGGGAAGGTGAACCTCCATTGCTCACCAATGAAGTGAATACATTGGTTCAGCAAACTTTACCTCAAAAGAGACAGGATCTTGGCAAATTCTTAATATCATTTACCATAGGCACCATGACCTTGGAGAAAGCTCTGTGTGACCTGGGGTCAGGGATAAACATGATGCCACTCTCTTAATGGAGAAACTGGGAATCTATGAAGTACAGGCTGCCAAATTCTCATTGGAGATGGCAGATAAATCTATGAAAAAGGCTTATGGACTAGTAGAGGACGTGCTAGTGAAGGTTAAAGGCCTTTACTTTCCTGTTGATTTCATAATCCTAGACACTATGAGGGATGAGGATGAATCCATCATCCTTGGAAGACCCTTCCTAGCCACAGCAAGAGCTGTAATTTATGTTGACAGAGGAGAGTTGATCCTTCATGCGAATGAAGAACGCCTTGTAGTAGAGACTCAAGGTTCTCCATCTATAACGATGGAGAATAAGCATGAAGAGCTTCTCCTAATACAGAGTCAAACAGAGCCCCCACATTCAAACTCTAAGTTTGGTGTTGGAAGGCCACAACCAAACTCTAAGTTTGGTGTTGAGAGATCTCAACCATACTCTGATCATCTGTGAGGCTCCATGAGAGCTCACTGTCAAGCTATTGACATTAAAGAAGCGCTTATTGGGAGGCAACCCAATTTTATTTTAATTTTATCTATATTATTTTGTTTTCTTTTAGGTTGATGATCATGTGAAGGAATAAAGACAATTACAAAAATAAAGAAAAATAAAAAACAGCATTGAAAACAGCACACCCTGGAGAAAGGACTTACTGGCATTTAAACGCCAGTAAGGGCAGCAAAATGGGCCTACAAACGCCCAACCTGGCACCTTTTTGGGCGTTTAAACGCCATAATAGGGCACCAGACTGGCGTTTAAATGCAAGAACATGGCAACAAACTGGCGTTTAGACACCAGAACAGGAAGGAAAGCTGGCGTTTAAACGCTAGAACAGGACTGCAGACTGGTGTTTAAACGCCAGAATTGCACTCCAAGGCGTTGTGAACGCCCAATTGGAGCAGGGAAGAGAATTCCTTGACCTTCAGGATCTGTGGACCCCACAGGATCCCCACCAACCTCAACTCACTCTCTCTCTTCTTCACACCTTTCTACAACACTCTTCTCCAAATACCCTTCACCAATCACTTCCTTAACTTTTCCTGTAAACCCCTCACTACTCCTTCATATTCACAGATCACAAACACCTTTCCCCCTCTTGGCCGAACCTTATACACCCTTCATCTCCTCCATTTTCTTCTTCTTCTACATCTTTCCTTCTTCTTTTGCTCGAGAACGAGCAAACATTTTAAGTTTGGTGTGGTAAAAGCATTGCTTTTTGTTTTTCCATAACCATTTATGGCACCTAAGGCCAGAGAAACCTCTAGAAAGAGGAAAGGGAAAACAAAAGCTTCCACCTCCAAGTCATGGGAGATGGAGAGATTTATCTCTAGGGTCCATAGCTCAGTAGTAGAGCATTTAATCGCACAACAAGAGAGCCCACTCATGGACCTCAATAAAAGCATGAGGAATTCCCTCATCAAGAAATCACTGAGATGCCTCAAGGGATATATTTTCCTCCACACAACTATATAGAGCAACAAAGGCTAGGAAGAGACATTGAGGAGCTCAAGCACTCCATAGGATTTTCAAGAGGAAGACACCCCCTCACTAAGGTGGACTCATTCCTTAATCTCCTTGTCTATTTATTTTTCTATTTTTTGGCTTTATGCAATATGTTCTATCTATGTTTATGTCTTCACTATATGATCATTATTGTCAAGTGTCTATGCCTTAAAGCTATATGAATCCTTCACCTCTCTTAAATGAAAAATGTGCTTAATTACAACAGAACAAGAAGTACTTGGATTTCAAATTTTATCTTGAAACTAGTTCAATTATTTTGATGTGGTGGCAATACTTTTTGTTTTCTGAATGAATGCTTGAACAGTGCATATTTTTGATTTTGTTGTTTATGAATGTTAAAGTTGTTGGCTCTTGAAAGAATGATGAATAAAGAGAAATGTTATTGATAATTTGAAAAATCATGAAATTGGTTCTTGAAGCAAGAAAAAGCAGTGAATAAGAAAGCTTGCAAAAAAAAGAGAGAAAGAAAGAAAAAAATTTGGAGAAAAAAAAAGAGAAAAAGAAAAAGCAAGCAGAAAAAGCCAATAGCCTTTTAAACCAAAAGGCAAGGGTAAAAAAGATCCAAGGCTTTGAGCATTAATGGATAGGAGGGCCCAAGGAAATAAAATCCAGACCTAAGTGGCTTAATCAAGCTGTCCCTAACCATGTGCTTGTGTCATGAAGGTCTAAGTGAAGAGCTTGAGACTGAGTGGTTAAAGTCGTGATCCAAAGCAAAAAGAGCGTGCTTAAGAGCTCTGGACACCTCTAATTAGGGACTTTAGCAAAGCTGAGTCACAATCTGAAAAGGTTTACCTAGTCATGTGTCTATGGCATTTATGTATCCGGTGGTAATACTGGAAAACAAAGTGCTTAGGGTCACGGCCAAGACTCATTAAGTAGCTGTGTTCAAGAATCAGCATACTGAACTAGGAGAATCAATAACACTATCTGAAACTCTAAGTTCCTATAGATGCCAATCATTCTGAATTTTAAAGGAGAAAATGAGATGTCAAAACTGTTCAGAAGCAAAAAAGCTACAAGCCCCACTCATCTAATTAGGACTAAGTTTCATTGATACTGTAGGATTCATTGTATATTCTCTTCTTTTTATCCTATTTTGTTTCCAGTTGCTTGGGGACAAGCAACAATTTATGTTTGGTGTTGTGATAAGCGGATAATTTATACGCTTTTTGGCATTATTTTTAGGTAGTTTTTAGTAGGATCTAGCTACTTTTTGGGATGTTTTTATTAGTTTTTATGAAAAATTCATATTTCTGGACTTACTATGAGTTTGTGTGTTTTTCTATGATTTCAGGTATTTTCTGGCTGAAATTGAGGGACCTGAGCAAAAATCCGATTTTCTGACAAAGGACTGCTGATGCTGTTGGATTCTGACCTCCCTGTACTCGAAGTGGATTTTCTGGAGCTACAGAAATACAAATGGCACGCTCTCAATTGTGTTGGAAATTAGACATCTAGGGCTTTCCAGAAATATATAATAGTTCATACTTTGCTCGAGTTTTGACGACGCAAACTGGCGTTCAATCGCCCCTTCTCTGCCCTATTCTGAAGTCAAAATGCCAGAACTGGCATAAAAGCTGGAGTTAAACGCCCAAACTGGCACCAAAGCTGGTGTTTAACTCCAAGGAAGACCTCTACACGTGTAAAGCTTAATGCTCAGCCCAAGCACACACCAAGTGGGCCCGAAAGTGGATTTCTGCATCATTTACCTATTTCTGTAAACCCTAGTAGCTAGTTTCATTATAAATATGACATCTTACTATTGTATTTTCATCTTGGAATCTTAGTATCAATCTTTGGAACATTTTTCCTTAGACTTGGGGGCTGGCCATTTTGCCATGCCTACCCTATTTTCACTTATGTATTTTCAACGGTGGAGTTTCTACACACCATATATTAAGGGTGTGGAGCTCTGCTGTTCCTCGAGTATTAATGCAATTACTACTGTTTTCTATTCAATTCATGCTTATTCTTATTCTAAGATATTCATTTGCACTTCAACCTGATGAATGTGATGATCTGTGACACTCATCATCATTCTCACCTATGAGCGCGTGCCTGACAACCACTTCTGTTCTACCTTAGATCGAGCGTGTATCTCTTAGCCTCCATTCCGAAAGATCGGAGTCTTCGTGGTATACGCTAGAATTATTGGTGGCCATTCCTGAGATCCGGAAAGTCTAAACCTTGTCTGTGGTATTCCGAGTAGGATCTGGGAAGGGATGACTGTGACGAGCTTCAAACTCGCGAGTGTTGGACTTAGTGACAGACGCAAAAGGATCACTAGATTCTATTCCAACATGATCGAGAACCGACAGATGATTAGCCGTGCGGTGACAGCGCATTTGGACCATTTTCACTGAGAGGATGGGAGGTAGCCATTGATGCCGGTGAAACCCGAACATATAGCTTGCCATGGAAAGGAGTATGAAGGATTGGATGAAGGGAGTAGGAAAGCAGAGATTCAACAGGAACAAAGCATCTCTATGCAGTTATATGAAATTCTCACCAATGAATTACATAAGTATCTCTATCTTTACTTTATGTTTTATTTATCTTTTAATTATGAAAACTCTATCACCCATTTGAATCCGCCTGACTGAGATTTACAAGGTGACCATAGCTTGCTTCAAGCCGACAATCTCCGTGGGATTGACCCTTACTCACGTAAGGTTTATTACTTGGATGACTCAGTGCACTTGCTGGTTAGTTGTACGAAGTTGTAAAAAAGAGTGAGATTACAATTGTGTGTACAAGTTGTTGGCGCCATTGTGTATCACAATTATGTGCACGAGGTAGCATTGATGGGCAGAAAAATGTCGGTTAAGATTTTTCTGGTAAAATTAGTGTTGCGAGTACAATTCTTAATCGATGATAACTCCACTATCAATTTTTTTTGTGTGTGTCACAATTAAAATCAAATACTGGGAGTAAAATTCTCAGGTCGTTTCTCAATGAGTTGACACAAGGTGCAATTTATTGGTTAGGAAATTTCTGAGTAATTTTTGAAGTTTGAAAATTGAAAAATAAACAACTGGAAATTAACGCAAGGAGCAATTAACAAGAGACGTTGTGTAGTTGAAATAAAAGGCCTTGGCTGGGAGAAGATCAATTGGAGCTTCTATCCTTGTTGGTTTTCCAAAGTATAACAGTGAAAGTTATTACTTTCACTTAGTTATCCCTTTGCAATTACAGAGGAAGGTCAAATGGGTAGTACTAACTCTGACTCACAAGTCCTAGTCACTTCATATGGAAGCACTAGAGTTAGAGAAAATAGAGTTAGCCAGTAATTCCAATTACATATTAATACTTGAGTATCCCAACTCAAGGGTTCCAACTAATCAACTCCCAAGCCAAGTCGAGAGTTTTAAATCATAACATGAATGCTATTTTCAACAATGATGGAATAAGAATAAGTAGGAGATATGGTAATTGAAATTAAATCAATAAAAACAAATTTTGAATTGATAATTAATTAAAAGAAATCAAACAAGTAATGGAGTTAAATATAAAAATGGTTCATTGCATTAATAACTCAAAATTGACGAAATACAAATATGAGTACCAATAACTAAATGGAAAACAAAGGAGTAAGGGTAATAGAAATGCAAACTATAATGATGAAGAATTCTGTCGGAGGTAGTAGCAACTCTCTCTAAATCCAATCCAAAAGAAGAATTAAGAAAAACTAAGAACCCTAGGAGAAGTGGTGATTTTCACTCTCTAGAATTCCCCAAAAACTCTAAGCTAAACTAAAAATTGAGAATGAAAGTGTAGTCAAGTCCCCAGCTGCACCCCTGCCTCTAGTATGCGTTTTTGGGCTTTAAACTAGGTCCAAATTAGCCCAGAAATTGCCCTCAACGACTTTTCAAGTCAATAATACAGAGAATTGAAGATTCAGAATATAGAGCAGAGGAATTATACAGAAAAAGCTGGGCGTTCAAAACGCCCAGTGAAGAAGGGCAAATTGGCGTTTAAACGCCAGCCAGAGTGCCTGGCTGGGCGTTCAACGCCCAAAAGGGTAGTGGTTTGGGCGTTAAACGCCAGAATGTGCACCATTCTGGGCGTTTAACGCCAGGATGGCACAAGAGGGAAGATTCTGTTTTCAAATCAAATTTTTTTAGGTTTTCAAAATTTTTCAAAATCAAATATTTTTCAAATAAAATCTTTTCAATCAAATCTTTTTCAAAATCAATTTCTTTCTATTTTCAAAGATACTTGCTATCAATTAATGATTTGATTAAACATTTCAAGTATGTTGCCTTTTCTGTTGAGAAAGGTTTAATGTTTGAATCATATCTTTTCTTGATAGCCAAGTCATTAATTTTCAAAATCAAATCTTTTTAAAATGTTTTTCAAATCATATCTTCCAAATCACATCTTTTTCAAAATAGCTTTCAATCATATCTTTTTAATTTCTAATTTCAAAATCTTTTTCAAAAATCACTTTACTTCTTTCTCAATCTTGGTTTTCGAAAATCAATTAAAGTTTTTTAAAATATTTTTAAAATCTTTTTAAATTATTTTCGAAAATTTCTTCCCCTCTTCTCACATCCTTCTATTTATGGACTAACACTATTCCTTAATGCACAATTCGAACTCCATCTTTCTTGATAAGTTCGAATCTTCTACTTCTTCCTTCTATTTTTCTTTTCCTCTGACACCTCAAGGAATCTCTATACTATGATATAGAGGATTCCATATTCTCTTGTTTTCTTCTCTTTCATATGAGCAGGAGCAAAGACAAAAGCATTCTTGTTGAGGCTAATCCTGAACCTGAAAGGACCTTGAAG
>NC_029781.3:70631614-70634196 GCF_000817695.3 Arachis duranensis
GAATTTCAGATAAGCGTATGAAGATGCCTTCCCTTCCGTCTCTCTGCTTTCCTACTGTCTTCATCCAATCCTTCTTACTCCTTTCCATGGCAAGCTTAAGCAAGGGTTTCACCTTTGGGTGCCAGTTCCAGCGTTTAACGCTGGGATTTCTTGAGGTGACTTTGAACGCCGGTTTGGGCCATCAAATCTTGGGCAAAGTATGAACTATCATATATTGCTGGAAAGCCCAGGATGTCTACTTTCCAACGCCGTTGAGAGCGCGCCAATTGGGCTTCTGTAGCTCCAGAAAATCTACTTCGAGTGCAGGGAGGTCAGAATCCAACAGCATCTGCAGTCCTTTTTGGTCTCAGAATCAGATTTTTGCTCAGGTCCCTCAATTTCAGCCAGAAAATACCTGAAATTACAGAAAAACACACAAACTCATAGTAAAGTCCAGAAAAGTGAATTTTAACTAAAAACTAATAAAAATATACTAAAAACTAACTAGATCATATCAAAAACATACTAAAAATAATGCCAAAAAGTATACAAATTATCCGCTCATCACAAGTTTCATAGACTTCCATTGGAAGATCCTCATCAGTTCTTAGCTGAATTCTTGCAAATCTGTGACACGGTCAAGACTAATGGGGTTGACCCTGAGGTCTACAGACTTATGCTATTCCCTTTTGCTGTAAGAGACAGAGCTAGGACATTTGGTTGCAAATAACCAATTCATGTACACTTTTGAAAGGAATCCTGTGAACAATGGGACGAATCAGAAGAAAGGAGTTCTTGAGATTGATACTCTGAATGCCATTTTGGCTCAGAACAAAATATTGACTCAGCAAGTCAATATGATTTCTCAAAGTCTATCTGGAATGCAAAATGCACCAGGCAGTACTAAGGAGGCTTCATCTGAAGAAGAAGCTTATGATCCTGAGAACCCTTCAATGGAAGAGGTGAATTACATGGGAGAACCCTATGGAAACACCTATAATCCTTCATGGAGAAATCATCCAAATCTCTCATGGAAGGATCAACAGAGACCTCAACAAGGTTTCAACAACAATAATGGTGGAAGAAACAGGTTTAGCAATGGCAAGCCTTTTCCATCATCTTCTCAGCAACAGACAGAGAGTTCTAAGCAGAACAACTCTGACTTAGCAACCATGGTCTCTGATCTAATCAAAACCACTCAGTTTCATGACTGAAACAAGGTCCTCCATTAGAAATTTGGAGGCACAAGTGGGTCAGCTGAGCAAGAAAATTACTGAACTCCCTCCTAGTGTTCTTCCAAGCAATACAGAAGAAAATCCAAAAGGAGAGTGCAAGGTCATCAACATGGCCGAATTTGGAGAGGAGGGAAAGGCAGTGAACGACACTGAGGAAGACCTCAATGGACATCCACTGACCTCCAATGAGTTCCCTAATGAGGAACCATGGGAATCTGAGGCTCCCACTGAGACCATAGAGATTCTATTGAATTTACTTCTGCCATTCATGAGCTCTGATGAGTATTCTTCCTCTGAAGAGGATGAATACGTCACTGAAGAGCAAGTTGCTAAATATCTTGGAGCAATCATGAATCGAAGCTCAATGACATGTTATTTGGTAATGAGACTTGGGAGGATGAACCCCCTTTGCTCACCAAAGAATTAGATGACTTATCTAGGCAGAAACTACCTCAAAAGAGACAAGATCCTGGGAAGTTCTCAATACCTTGTGCCATAGGCACCATGACCTTCAAGGAGGCCTTATGTGACCTAGGGTCAAGTGTAAACCTCATGCCTCTCTCTGTAATGGAGAAGCTAAGGATCTTTGAGGTGCAAGCTGCAAAAATCTCACTAGAGATGGCAGACAATTCAAGAAAACAAGCTTATGGACTTGTAGAGGATGTTCTGGTAAAAGTTGAAGACCATTACATCCCTGCTGATTTCATAGTCCTAGAGACTGGGAAGTGCATGGATGAATCCATCATCCTTGGCAGACCCTTCCTAGCCACAGCAAAGGCTGTGATTGATGTTGATAGAAGATAATTGATCATTCAAGTGAATGAAGAATCCTTTGTGTTCAAGGCTCAAGGATATCCCTCTGTCACCATGGAGAGGAAGCATGAAGAGCTTCTCTCAAAACAGAGTCAAACAGAGCCCCCACAGTCAAACTCTAAGTTTGGTGTTGGGAGGCCACAACCAACTTCTAAGTTTGATGTTGGGAGGTTCCAACATTGCTCTGAGTATCTGTGAGGCTCCATGAGAGCCCACTGTCAAGCTAATGACATTAAAGAAGTGCTTGTTGGGAGGCAACCCAATCTTATTATAATTATCTATTTTCCCTTGTTATTTTATGTTTTCTGTAGGTTGATGATCATGAGAAGTCACAAAATCAATTGAAAAAGCAAAAACAGAAAGAAAAACAGAAAGAAAAACAGCACACCCTGGAGGAGAACTTGCTGGCGTTTAAACGCCAATAAGGCTAGCAGATGGGCGTTTAACGCCTAGTCTGGCACCATTCTGGGCGTTTAACGCCAGAAAGGGGCACCATACTGGCGTTAAATGCCAGAAATGGGCACCAGCCCGGCGTTTAACGCCAGAATTGGCACA
>NC_029781.3:70635428-70637096 GCF_000817695.3 Arachis duranensis
AAATCATGCTTATGTTTATCTATGTTTGTGTCTTGTGATCATTAGTGTCTTAGTGTCTATGCCTTAAAGTTATGAATGTCCAATAAATCCATCACCTTTCTTGAATGAAAAATGTTCTTAATTGAAAAAGAGAAGAATTGCATGAATTTTGAATTTTATAACAGTTTAATTATTTTCATGTGGTGGCAATACTTTTGTTTTCTGAATGTATGCTTAAACAGTGCATATGTCTTTTGAATTTGTGGTTCATGAATGTTGGCTCTTGAAAGAATGATGAAAAAGGAGACATGTTACTGAGGATCTGAAAAATCATAAAAATGATTCTTGAAGCAAGAAAAAGCAGTGAATTCAAAAAAAAAAAAGAAAAAAAAGAGAGAGGAAGCAAGAAGAAAAAGAAAAAAATAATGAAGTTGTGATCCAAGGCAAAAAGAGTGTGCTTAAGAACCCTGGACACCTCTAGTTAGGGACTCTGGCAAAGCTGAGTCACAATCTGAAAAGGTTCACCCAATTATGTGTCTGTGGCATGTATGTATTCGGTGGTAATACTGGAAGACAGAGTGCTTTGGGCCACGGCCAAGACTCAATAAGTAGCTGTGTTCAATAATCATCACACTTAACTAGGAGAATCAATGACACTATCCGGATTCTGTGTTCCTAAAGAAGCCAATCATTCTGAATTTCAAAGGATAGAGTGAGATGCCATAACTGTTCAGAGGCAAAAAGCTAAAAGCCCCGCTCATCTAATTAATACTGATCTTCATAGATATTTTTGGAATTCATTGCATATTCTCTTCTTTTTATCTTATTTGATTTTCAGTTGCTTGAGGACAAGCAACAATTTAAGTTTAGTGTTGTAATGAGCGGATAATTTGTACGCTTTTTGGCATTGTTTTTAGTATGTTTTTAGTATGTTTTAGTTAGTTTTTAGTATACTTGTATTAGTTTTTAGTTAAAAATCACTTTTCTGGACTTTACTATGAGTTTGTGTGTTTTTCTGTGATTTCAGGTATTTTCTGGCTGAAATTGAGGGACTTGACCAAAAATCTGATTCAGAGACTAAAAAGGACTGCAGATGCTGTTGGAAAGTAGACATCCTGGGCTTTCCAGCAATATATAATAGTTCATACTTTGCCCAAGATTTGATGGCCCAAACCGGCGTTGCAAATCAGCTCAAAACTACCCGGCGTTAAACGCCAGAACTGGCACAAGAATGGGAGTTAAACACCCAAACTAGCACAAAAGCTGGCGTTTAACTCCAAGAAGAGTCTCTACACGAAAATGCTTCAATGCTCAGCCCAAGCACACACCAAGTGGTCCCGGAAGTGGATTTTTATGTCATTTACTCATCTCTGTAAATCTTAGGCTACTAGTTCTCTATAAATAGGACCTTTCACTATTGTATTTTCATCTTTAGATCCTTTGATCATTTTTAGATCTTTGAGTCTTTTGATCACGCTTTGGGGGCTGGCCTCTCGGCCATGCCTAGACTTTGTTCTTATGTATTTTCAACGGTGGAGTTTCTACACACCATAGATTAAGGTGTGGAGCTCTGCTGTACCTCGAGTATTAATGCAATTACTATTATTCTTCTATTCAATTCGGCTCATTCTTGTTCTAAGATATTCATTTGCACCCAAGAACATGATGAATGTGATGATTATGTGACAT
>NC_029781.3:70637281-70659093 GCF_000817695.3 Arachis duranensis
AACCTTGTCTGTGGTATTCTGAGTAGGATTCAATGATTGAATGACTATGACGAGCTTCAAACTCGCGATTGTGGGGCGTTAGTGACAGATGCAAAAGAATCACTGGATTCTATTCCGACATGATCGAGAACCGACAGCTGAATAGCCGTGCCGTGACAGGGTGCGTTGAACATTTTCACTGAGAGGATGGGAGGTAGCCACTGACAACGGTGAAGCCCTACATACAGCTTGCCATGGAAAGGAGTAAGAAGGATTGGATGAAGACAGTACGAAAGCAGAGAGACGGAAGGGATAAAGCATCTTCATACGCTTATCTGAAATTCCTACCAATGAATTACATAAGTATCTCTATCTTTATCTTTATGTTTTATTCATCATTCATAACCATTTAAGTTTGCCTGACTAAGATTTACAAGATGACCATAGCTTGCTTCATACCAACAATCTCTGTGGGATCGACCTTTACTCGCGTAAGGTTTATTACTTGGACGACCCAGTACACTTGCTAGTTAGTTGTGCGAAGTTGTGATAAATAGTTGAGATTACAATTGTGCGTACCATGTTGATGGCGCCATTGATGATCACAATTTCGTGCACCAGTGATCTGGAAAAAAAAGTATAGACTATTATATATTACTGAAAGCGCTGAAAATTAGCTTTCCAACGCCGTTGAAAACGCATCAATTGGACCTCTGTAGCTCATGAAATGCCCGTTGGAATGCACGAAGGTCAGGACTTGATAACATCTGCTATCCTTTCTTCAGCTCTGAACAAAACTTTGATAATCTTGCTACTTTTGCCCAAAAATCACCTAAAAACATAGAAAAAACACAAAAACTCAAAGTAGCATCCAAAAGGTGAATTTTGCACTAAAACATACTAAAACTTACTATAATTAATAAAATCTAACTAAAAACAACATGAAAATCTGTTGGAGTTTGTGACTGATTTTTTTGATCAATTTGGAAAGCTTGTTGAGGTGGTGATTGCTGCAATTCTGTGAATGCATTAAAGCAGCAGTCCTGTTTGGGAAGTTCTGTGGTTGCTGAAATCGAAGTAAGGAAGAAGGATGCTGTTTAGAAGGATCCTAAAGTGCCGCCGCAGCCACAGCTTGAAAGTTGTTAGTTGAGTGAGGTTCCACAAAGAGGGAGGAACCGATCCTCCAAAATCGCAATCAGTTAGCCGTAGTTGGTTAAGAGACTTCAACTGGCCTATGGAATCAGGTATTTCTGCTGAGAACGCTGTGTAAGAGAGATCTAACATCCTTAGAGGACTGCTCCAATTAGACTTTGGAAGTTCACCTTTCAGCTCTTCATTCTGTGACAAACTCAGTTCTTCAAGATTAGAAAAACCAAGTATGCCAGTTGCAACAAAAGATGAATGACAAGAGCTAATTCAGTTGCAACAAAAGATTAGGAAAACCAAGTATGCTAGTTATTTTTAATATGTAATTAGTCTTACTTTATTTGTGTTATTTTGTGCATGCAGGGATTCAAGTAATAATAAAAGTGTCTTTGCCTGTTCATCAACACAACAAACATCATATAGGTTTATATATAGATTCCTCAATTTTCATATATGGAAGTTAGTTCATTTTAGAAGTTTAATTAATTTGAATTATATATTTGTGAGTATAGAGGAGGAAAGTGCTACTTTATTGAAAAGAAGTAGTAATAAGAAATCCAGTAGTAGTATTGGTTGGAAATTCAAAGAAATTAAAGCACTACCTAGCTAGCCAGCTTTTGTTAATTATTATTATCCATTCATTTTAATTCTTCTCTGATATCCTCTTCATGTTTCTGGTGTGGCTAAGCAATAAAATAAAGCACTTGCACTTATTGATTAGCCACATCAGCTTATGAATTATATATGATATATATTAGCGCTATCTTTCTATTGAAGAAAAAAAAATTTGTTTCTTTTTTAGTTGCAAAGGAGGTGCTAGAAGCTCAAACTCAAAATGTTCTCTTAAATTTGTTTCCTTTTTCATCGTACTTACTCAATCCTCATATCATAAGACTAGTGTGATATTCTAAATTGATCTTTAATGATTTTTGTGTCGAATAAACTATATTTTGATAAAAAGAAATTGTCAAATTAATTCTTAATATTTTAGAATACTAGACAAATTAATCCCTTGACATAATAATTTTGGTGAACAAACACATTTTGAATTATCACCCCATGGCTGAGCTGCGCAAAAATGTAGTCTTGAGGCTTTGAGAAGTGAGAATTTTCTCACCCCGTCATTTTGGGAAACTTGATTCCAGGACCATTTTTATTTCGATCAGAAGCTTTGAATTTTTCTTTTCAATGATGATAATCCATTTTGAATCATGCTTCTCATTCTATCATTGGTGTGATCTGTTACAGAGAACAACGGCTTCAAACAGTTGGGCCTGCTTGGCTTTTGAGAATTCAGCAAATTTCGGCACAAAGAGAGTGATCTTTGCAAAGGGTTTCAAGCTGAATTGCTTGGTTGATAAAGTGATGGCTCCATCTTTGGTGAATGATGCAGTGGATTGTTTTGCTAGTATGTGCTGCAAACCAGACTTTACACAATGTTGTTTTATGTTTTTCGTGTAAATCCTAGTCATTTCTGTTTGCAGAAGGGGAAATTTTGGACCCTAATATCTCAATATTGGTTATGAATTTTGAGAATGAATCTGATCCTTTTGGAGCAATCAGTAATCCGCTCTATCAGACTACTACTTTTAAGCAGGTAAAGCTTTGATTTTTTGATACACACCATGACATGAACCTTTCCAATGAATTTGGACATGAATGTGTCTAGATACATTGATTTTTCGATGTACCGAAAAAGTAAGAGTGCTAATTGGAATGGAGGGAGTAGTTTTCTCTTGATCTCATTATGTTTATTGACCAGTACTCCTATTCATGCAGCCTAACGCAATAGAAAATGGTCCCTATGATTATACCAGAAGTGAAAAATCCCACTCGAGATGCTTTAAAAAGGTTCACTGTGTCCTGTTAGTTGTGTTTTCAGGCTTCAATTTTGGTGAACAATTTTGAAGTCAGCTTAATTTTGAGGATTCAGAGGGGTTACATTCTTCCCATTTTCTTCGAATTATATGCTTGTTGTAATCTGCTTGCTCCATATCTCATTTTCTGATTCTTCCCTGCAGTTGCTTTGGTTTTACCCGCTATGTATCTGTAGCATGGTTCTAAGCATCATCTGGTAACATTCTCTTTCTATTCATCTTCTTATGTTAGAATCTTCATTGTTGATGAAGATTCACACTGCTGTAAATTAAGCACATTGATAATGCCAGTGTTTGGTTAGTTCCATAGAAAGGTGCTTTAAGTCATGTTTGAGTTTGTCTTAAAAATTAGACTTTCTAATAATGCTGTCAGGTATAATGACATTGCCAAGTTTGGGTATACTGCAATGAGACGATCCAAGTTCACAGGAGAGAAAGACTCAAGTCGAAGCAATTCTCTAACTTCACAAAATGATGTAAAAAGGCCAACTTCACAAAATTAATTAATAAACTGTAAGAACTGATTTGAGACCCTAACATAAACACTTTTGTTATTGATTTTAGCTGTAATTATTGGTTTTTGTTGTTGATTAGGCTTCATGGAAGCTGTTAATTTAGCAGTAATATATATGCTTAAAAAATGTGTGACAAATAAAATGTGTGTATAACTAAAGATCGCATTATATAGTGGATGCCTGAGAAAATGGTATATCTTGTAGTGGCACCAACTTATCTCCCTGCTCATCACTTCACTACCAAAGATGTAAATGGAAACCCACATGAATTCAACCTCATCGATGATGGTATTTATGTCAATAATTTGGTATACATTTTTGGTGTGGTTTATGGTGACTAAGGTTTTTGCGTGGCTACAGTGACTAAGGAGAAATAACCAACCCAGATTTAACACGTGAAAAGTTTGAAGGATGTTGGAGTTTCGTTTGACTGTTGTAAAGACAGTAAATACACGGTACAAATATGGATCACTAAAACTAACATAATTAAACATCCCACCCTTTTGGTAATGCATTCCATAGATATTTTAAAAATTTGAAAAATAAAAGTAGAAATATTGGGAAAGGCGAGTGGGAGAAATGGAGGAATTTTCAAATCTATTGATGGAATTAGTGATTTTGTACCGAGTGGATGAACAACTAGGGGATTCCAACTGTGTTTGGTGCTTAATCACTATGGGTGGTTAAGAACTTCAAAGCCTGGCAAGAAGTTTGTTATTGGGTTTTATGGAGGAGAAGAGCATTGGCAGTGGTTGTAGGCGTTGAGGTTTAACGTCACGGATAGGAGAAGTGGTGGTCGTCTTCCTATCAAGAGGCCTACGATCGTCAAAGAAGTGGTGGCGGTGGTCTCCAGCAGGAAAGTGGGTGATCGATTAAATAAGGCTACTGCATACGGGTTCATGGGTTTCCACTGGTATGTGAAATGGTGTTAGGAGATTAGGGACTCTCAGTCTAACCCAACTGTGCTTTGGGATTTCTTTTTTTTCCTTCTTTACTTATCTAGTTAGTATCGAAGTCCTTTGTTTTGTATACTTCATGCTTCTTCTCTATCTTGCTCATCTGGGTCTTTCACGCTGTTCATGATTATCGGAGGAGGAAGGGATGGCACTAACCACTAAATGAAACAGTTGCTAGTCTTTTATTATGTTCTGAAATATTGAAATGATGGACTTTTAATTATGAAATGACTAAAATAATCCCATATAATTGTGTTAATTGTGTTAACCGTTAGTATAACCGTTACCACACTTAATTACTGAGAGATTCATGACACGTGGCGTCTAAATACTACTGAAAGGTCAAACCGTGGTCATTCTTAGCCACCAATCACATGGGCACCAGAGAATCACCCTACATTTTTAACTTATTATTATTAGTTGTTATTGTTGTTGTTTAATTTTGATGCATTTGATAATATTAAAAAAAATTACACTAAAATTAGATTCATATATCAAATTAATTTTGAGAAGTATGAACTGGTTTGTGATAATGTTGTTAGAATTTTTAATTTCACATCATGAAATGCAACAAAACTAATCAAGGCAACTTTGGATTTTTTATTATTTCAAAGAGTTTATGCTGAGAAATAAAAGAAGTACAGCAATAAAATAAATTTGGCATTGAAATTGTTACTTTACGGTGATGAGAAAGAAGAGAGGATAAAAAAATTGAAGAGGTCATTATCAGTGATCAAAGATGACAGCATGACATATATGTAGTATATATAAATATAAATTTATTGTATTTGTATGGATTTGTTTCTACCTTCATTTTTTTCAATACATATATATAGTATACATAAATATAAATTTATTTGTATTAGAATTTATTTTCTATTTCATCTTTATATAATTTTAATAATTGTTGGCATTTAATGTTACTAAATAGTTATCTATCTTTGTTTATTTATATATTTTGTTGAATTAGAATTATATTTAAAAATTAAATTTTAATAGTGATATATGCAAAATTTAGTTAAAATTTATAATTAAGAAGCAGCAGTAGCAACCAATTTAACAACCGATCTTGGAAATTTGAATTAACTATTAGCGACCGATTTAGCAATTAAAAAATTAGCGACTGATGAAATATTGGTCACCATTTAGCAACCGAACACCTCAGCAACTGATTTAGTGACTGGAATATTGGTCGCTATCTAACAACCGATCTTGTTAGCGACCGATTTAGTGACTAAAATTATTTTGTACGGCTAGGTGGTTTTGGTTGAAAATTGGTCACTAAATATTAGCGACCAATATCGATTGTTATTTTGAATTTAGTGACCAAAGTTTTAACGACTACTAGAATCGGTAGCTAAATTAGTCACTATTCTAATAATTTTTTATAGTGAATACTATGAATTTTATTTAGCAAGTTGTCCAAAAATTTAAAATATGACCATATGTATATTGATATGGCTTAGGTGACTTAAAAACATTGATGATAGAATATTACAACAATTATGTTAAGTGTCATATATAAATAAAGTTGATCTTTTATTTTCTCGTAGTAACCATTGAGACCTTAGTTGATCTTTTGCTTCTTTATTAACTAGAATTAAATTTGAATATTAAAAGGGAGACAATTAGAGCATGTTTCGTTCAATATACATTGAGGCCCCAAAGGAAATTTTTCGTTAATAAAAATAAATAAATAATATTTTCATAAACAAAAGATAATAATTTTATCACCCAAAGTCTATTTTCTTGGGGGCAAGGATAGATCGGGCGTGCCCATCCCAAACCGAGCTCAAATCGGATAAATCCCATTCGGTTATGATTTATATATATAGTTTCTGGTGGTAAATTTTTTATAATTAGTAGAAATATTTCATAGTTTAATTTAATTTAATTATTTTGTAAAATTAATAAACTAAACTAATAATTAATTATTTAATATATTTAGGATATACTAAATTATAATTTAAAATTAAATACTATTTAATTTAAACTAATAAATACAACTCTAAATGTTAAAATAAAAAAATGTGATGATTTGATTCAGATCCATTGAACTAGATTTAGAGAAGTTAGAATTTCAAAATCATATTTAATTTAAACATAGTTTATCAATGTAAAATAGACTTTTTAAAATGAAGCTATGTTTAAAAGAAAAGAATCTACTTTATATTGATAAATTATATTTAAATTAAATATAACTTTAAAATTATAATCTTTTAAATATAATTAAATAAATCTAAATTGATCCGTTAAATTTTAAATTTAAACATTTAATATTTGGAGTTCTATATATTCATTTAAAATAAATAGTATTTAATTCTAAATTATAATTTAATATATTTCAAATAATATTAAATAATTAATTACTAATTTAATTTAGTAAATTTAAAAATAATTAAATTAAATAAAACAATTATCAGAAGCGAACCGGTAATCAAACCGGTCAGACTATTAGAACACTAAATTACTAATTTTATCGGTAGATCACCGGTTCAATTGGTTAATCCAGTCTTACATAAGTGAAACATATAAAATAGTCAAAAATTTAAAAATTAAAATTTAAAATACATATTTCCAATAACATTTTAATAAACATTAAGTCTCAAATCCTAAAAATAAGTAATACAAAAATAAACATAAAATTTGTTAGTACTATTACATTAGTATCTCAATTTAATACAATAAAAATTTCTAAATTCCTAATTAACCAGTACTAAATAACTAGTCTACAGGAATAATATACAACAACAATCTACTACTATATAATCAACAATATAATCAACAGAAATCAAACAATTTAACAAAAAACTGATATTACAACAACAATATACTAATATTATACATAATCAACAATATATTACATCAACAGCATAAAACAAAAAACTGAACAATCTAATAGAAATCAAACAAAAATCAACATAAATAATTAACATAGATAATCAACATCATTAATCAATTAATTCTAACTAAAGTACTAAATTATTGAAAATTTGAAATACTGAATAACTTAAAAAAAATAAAAAATACATACCTTATGGCTGATGCACCATCGGCAGAGAAGAGGGAGACAGGAGAAGAAGTACGGCACCGACGACAATAGCGACGACTGCATGACTAGACTGACAAAAGGAGGACGACGACGGACACACAATGGCACAGGACAGGATGCGACGAGCAGTAGCAGTAGCAGGAGGCGACAAACACATAGGAGTCAACGACGTCGCATTGTTCGATGGAGGTGGTGTTGGCTGTGGTTGGGTAGTGCGAGAGGAGACTGCGGGCACAGTGAGGGGGCGTTGGCTGAACGGCTCTCTCTCAGTCGCAGGTCTCTCCCATGAGTTTGGGAAAAGGAATGGGTTTGGGAAAGGGAATGGGAGGTTTCGAGCTAGGATTTCTTTCATTTCAGTTTAGTTTCTTTTAATAATCGAAACGATGCCGTTTCACTTGAGGAAAAACAAAAAAAGTTAGAAGTCGAACTGCTCCGGATTTTTTCAAACTTGTCGGTTTTCGTTAAATTCGACCGGTTCAAACCGGTTCTCTCCCTTATCCTATCAGCAAACTCATCCGGACCGGCTTTGTTACCGGTTCACCATGTTTCTGGTCCGACTAGACGGGGCTGTCCGGTTTCGATAACATTTAAACTATTAAAATTTATTTTACTACTAAAAACAATATATATAATGTTAAAAAACAAAAGAACCATAATTGGGTGGAACTCGTCCGATTCATATGGACCCGTCCGATCCCCTTCCTCCCCCACCCAAAACGAAACAAGAAAAACTAGATTTTGGGTAATTTTTATATTTTGTTTTTGAAAGTTTTTTTTTTATGAAAAGTTTCCAAAACCGAAATGTTAATTTTGACGAAACTTTTATCTTTGACTCCATATCAAATAATTTCATATTTCTAAAACGCAAGAGGGATTTAAGAAAAATAAAATAAAATAAAATAAATAGTAGAACAGTCAACGGTGCGAACATTTAACACATTATAAATGTGTTTAAAGTACATATATAAGGCAGTGTGAAGACTTATATTTTTGTGACATGCTATTTTGCTATTTTAAAGATTCAAAATTATTCAACAACTTTGTGCACAACTACGTTTTGTTAGTTAAAGTGTCCAACCCAAACTTCAAGTTGAAACGTGAAATAGCACTTCCCGCTTTCAAAAAATACTAGATATATCAATGGAATTGGAAAACATGCAATGCCCGTAGCTCGTAAACTGAAACCAAATAATCATCTTCATTTTTTACTATAAATCTGTTAGCGTATCTAATATTATCTATGTATAACAAAATGATTACATTAAATACAATCATAAATATTAAGGAACACAAAGCACAAGGCTTTCTATATTTACACGATCTGTTGCTACCACGGTTTTATTGCAACAAGGAACACTAACACTGGGATTTCGAAAGCACAATCATGTTGGTATAGAAGTATGATCAGCTACATTTGATGGCTCAGAACTAACGCCAATTAGGTGGCATCTTGGTGGAGGAAGGTTTTGAAGAATCATCCAAAACCTTAGCAAGGGACCGATACTGTAATTTCACACTCTCTGCATTGTCCAGTGTCTTCACCACATACCTGTAAATTATGAAATTCCAAGTCTTTGATTAACAATGCAAGCAATTTTAAAGTGTAGCATAATGTTTGCAAGATCATTTATTATTTATTTATAGTTACAGCCTTTAACATCACTCAAGTTCACTTCACACTGGAAGTTAGCATTATATATTAGAAGCACAAAATTCACATAAGAAAGCAATTAACTGCTAGAGGAAAAAATCAGATATAGTCACTAACCATCCATTAAGGCATTGTGTTGTTACAATAGCTTCACGCCCAACAAAGCGTTGCGGTGTCCTCTTGTTTCCCTGATCCAATTTCTCTCCAATTATTTATTTTGATAGATTAAAATTATTCTCTAAGTAAACTCACTTGTGTTTGCATACTACCTTTATGATAACACGGTCCATCACAGCAAAAGGAAATTGAACACCTCTCCCCCTTGGTGGTTCTACAACAGCTGAATCTCCAAAACCACCCTGTCCTATGCAAAACATATCTCATATTAAAAGATAAGGAAAATGTCAAAGCAACATATACATATACCTAAAAATGAGGTAAGATCCTAATCTCCTTTCATCCCATTTTCTCAACTTACAGAGACTGAAGCATAGTTCAGAATGGAAAAACACACCTGATCAAATCTCTCTCTTCGTCTTTTAGATGACCGGTAAAATTGTGACTCCTCTTCACGCCGATATGCCTGCACAGCAGCTCGAAGTGCTGGTCAGGGCAGTCAGCACAGGACCCACAAGAAATCAAGGAACAAAATTAGGATTGTTAAAAAGGATATCACTAGTTATAATACATTTATTTGTCTTCACAAAATGAAGGTATCGTATATCTGGTATTTTGCATTTTCAATATATATACATTTTAGATGAAAGGTTTGCTTAGATTTTGCTTAGTAAATGAAAGCATTGATGGAAGGGGAGTGTGTGTAGTTAGCAACTTAGCGCACTGCAAATACAGAAAAGGACGGTTTAGAAATCCTTTCAACTCTTCCTAGCCCATTTTTGTTATAGTGCTTTTCCTTTTTGTGTACATTACATATAAGCAACATGAAAGCAAAACCCAAGTGCACAAAAAGTGATCAGCAAAAATTGAAATTAATTAGTATAGTATTGTTGTTCATTTAACTGGAACTTATTTGAGTATAAATAATTGAATTTGAACATAATTTGCTTACATAGGTTTTGAGATATTGATTCCTCGGACGTGGGTTGAGAACAGGTGCAGCAAGCTTTCTGAAAATGCATCACATGAACATTATCTTAGCTACTTAAATACATGTATTCCTGAATGAGAAAAGTCCTGAAGCATGATAATAAAAACATAAGTTGCTCTAAAAACTTCTACATTCTATAATATGTTGATCAGCAACTCAAACAATTTGAAAGTAACATGATAAGTTTTTTGCAATCACTATTCAATATCATTTTCTTTACAAACTTTGTTAAAAATTCCAGTTCCATATCCTCGAAACCAATTCAATAACCTTCCATGTCCTCAAAAAGGAAATGAAATTTGGAATCTATGAATCAATTTTGAGACTACTATTGTTTTACTTTTCCAGGACTTGCCATCTATGTTACTCAGTATTACCATATTCTTATCTCCTATCCTATGTGACTCTTCATAAGTACTTATCCACAACATCCCAATTAGTTACTTTTACAGTCCTGCATGTAGTGTCACACATGAGAGAAAGAAGTTGAAAATTACCAGCTCCATAGTTAAAAACATTTTTCAGATGACTAGTCACAGAAAAGGTAAGTCCAAAAGTTACAGCATTTGATCGCTTAGAACCCACCATTCTAATAACATGCTGTATTCCACCTCCACCAAATGAATGCCCACAAGGTAATATCATGGCATCGTCCATAAGTGCACCTCTGTGTTTTCAGAAGATAAAGCAATCAAATCAAATAAAGCAAGCATAAGCTAGTAACAAGCCTTATTACAAAGAAGAAAAATACAAATGCCACCAGTTTTGAACAAGCCGGACTGATTTTTTTGGCTGATGGATCAATCAACCATGTATAATTGTGGAAATGGTTGATATTCTGCACTTAAGTTTATTCATATACCTCACACACTAGTTCTGCACAAGATTCAATCTGCGAAATAAGTTAATCAAACTCAGAAAGAGACTTACGTAACAGGATCAGAAAGAATTGCCCTCAACGACTCCCCTGACTCGCTTGAAAACAGAACGTCCTTTCTTCCACTAAACCCACAACCATTCTCATCCACCATAACTTTCTGCACAGAACCCGATCCTTCCGTGCCATGAAGATAATGTGAATAGTACTCATCACAATCAGTTTCAGCAATGGTTACAGCACTCTGTGATTTACCCAATCTCTCTCTCTGATGATGATCTTCATCAGTACCACTCGCATTGTTATGCACCAGCTGCCCCATATCACCATCCTTCCCCAACATTTCTCTAGTAGAAACTACAACAACTCAACAAAAACATCAAATTCAAAATCAAAATGCAATTGTGACATAAAGCAAAAAATTCAAAACTTGTCTCAAAATTCATACCATAAGACGAATGATGCTGTCCTTTCCCATTTGCCATCCGCTCTGCAGCAGTAACACCACCCAAACTACCACCGCCACCACCGTTGCTACCGTTGCTACCGTTAATGTCAAGAATCGGATTGGAATTGCGCTTGCTTCCATCACCAACACCAACAAGCCCTTCATCACCTTCGACATCATCGTCGTCATCGTCATCCTCGTCATCATCTTCGTCATCATCCCCGTCGGATTCGTCGCCGCTTGGAGTGTTGGCGCCACCATTCCTACTCCAATTGCGTGCTCCCGGCGGATCACGGCGGCCGGAGCAGTCGCCGTAGACGCTCCGGCGGAACTCAGAGCCCTGTGCGGCGAAGTACCGGTCGCGCTCCATGGAGAACATCTTGTCATCGATGAACCCACCAAGATCCCGGGTCTTCGGGCCCGGGTCCCCGACCCGACGCTGCGGGCCCCCGCAGCTGAAGCGCAAGGTTTCGTCTTGAAAAACGAGTGAGGAGCTGAGACCAGTTTCGATCCTCTGGTCGGGTACGAGACCTATGTCTTCGGAGGACATGGTGAGTGTGAAAAAGCTCCCTTTTCTTGGAAGTGCGAAAGGGAATTCTGAGCTAGGGTTTAGGGAAATTTTTGGCAGTAGTTGCTGCAAAACGGCGTCGTTTAGAAGGTGTTTGAGATTTTGAGGATCGAAAGAAGTAAAAAGTACTTTGATGAAGATAGCATAATGAGCGCTTTACTGGAAGATGATTTCTACCACGTGTCGTGTTCTAAGTCGTTTCTTTTATTTATTCTTAAAACGACATCGTTTGGATGTGTTTTTCACTTTCTCTGCTCGTGTTCAAAGAACCTACATTTCCACGGGAATAAATAACTATTTTCCATCATAATTAGACGCTAATAAAATTAACTATAAAATTAAAGAATACAATTAATATTATGTCTACAAAAATTAAATTATATTCAACAAAAATATTTAATTATTAATTATTTATTAATTTTATTATAAAATTAATTAAAATATTTAAATTATCCTCATCTTTTTTATTATCTTTAATCTTCTAAATTCTTCGATTCAATTTCATTAACAATAAAATTACTATCTTTTTTTTTTCAAATTTTGAATACCATCAATGTATGACCAGTACAACTATTACTAATACTACTAATATACTGTCACTACCACTACTGCTAACACCACCATTAACACAACGCAACAACAAATTGAGACAGAAAAAATGAAATATAGGAGATAAATAGCAAGACCAACAAATAAAGAGCATGCGCTTTGTGGGAACAGTGATGAGAGGTGAGTGGCTCTAGGAGAAGTGAGTTCGAAGACGTCACTTATGTCCATCTTCTAGGTGCAGAGAAAGAGTGATGTAGTTGTGGCGGTTGAAAACAAAAATTCAACACAAGTAATTGCTTTACAATCAGCACAACACACTTATCTTAAACTGTGAATGGAATGGATGATAACTGATGAGCGGATAATTTATACGCTTTTTTTACATTGTTTTTACATAATTTTTAGTATGTTTTAGTTAGTTTTTAGAATATTTTTATTAGTTTTTATGCAAAATTCACATTTATGGACTTTACTATGAGTTTGTGTGTTTTTCTGTAATTTCAGATATTTTTTGGTAAAATTGAGGGACCTGAGCAAAAATCTGATTTTGAGGCTGAGAAAGGACTGCAGATGCTGTTGGATTCTAACCCTCCTGAACGCAAAGTGGATTTTCTGGAGCTACAGAATCCCAATTGGCGCGCTCTCAATTGCGTTGGAAATTAGACATCTTGGGCTTTCCAGTAATGTATAATAGTTCACACTTTGCCCGAGATTTGATGGCCCAAACTGGCGTTTAAACACCAGTTAGAGACCCTTTTTCTGGCGTAAAATGCCAGAACTGGCACCAAAGCTGGAGTTAAATGCCTAAACTGGCACCAAAGCTGGCGTTTAACTCCAAGAATGTACTGTGCACGTGAAAGCTTCAAAGCTCAGCCCAAACACTCACCAAGTGGGCCTTGGAAGTGGATTTCTGCACTATCTGCACCTAGTTACTCATTTTCTGTAACCCTAGGTTACTAGTTTAGTATAAAAACTACTTTTAGAGATTCAGTTTGTACCTCATGACATTTTTACACTTTCATATTGTACCTTTGACGGCATGAGTCTCTAAATCCCATGGTTGGGGGTAAGGAACTCTACTATGCATTGATGACTTAACGCAATTACTATTGTTTCTATTCAATCACGCTTGTTTCTGTTCTAAGATATTCACTCGTACTTCACCATGTGATGATTCATGACACTCATCATCATTCCCAAAATTATGAACGCGTGCTTGACAACCACTTCCGTTCTATCTAAGCTCAACGTAGTCATTGAGCGACAACTTGAGTGTGTATCTATTGGACTCCTGACTCACGAGTTTGATGACATCTCCTGACAACAGAGCATTCGAATCCGTGAGACCAGAATCTTCGTGGTAGAGGCTAAAATCAATTGGCGGCATTTCTGAGATCCGGCAAGTCTAAACCTTGTCTATGGTATTCCGAGTAGGATCTAGGAAGGGATGACTATGACGAGCTTCAAACTCGCGACTATTGGGCGCAGTGACAGTGTGCAAAAAGATCAATGGATCTTATTCCAGCACAAGTGAGAACCGACAGATGATTAGCCATGCGGGAAACCGTAGCGGACATGTTTTTACTTAGAGGACGGATGGTAGCCATTGACAACGGTGATCCACCAACATAAAGCTTGCCATAGAAGGAGCTGGGCGTGTTTGAAGAAGAAGGCAGTAGGAAAGCAGAAAATCAAAGGGTAGAGCATCTCCGAAACCTCAACCTGTTCTCCACTACTGCATAACAAGTATTATTTATTTCATGTTCTTTTACTTTTTACAAATAACACTAAGAATTATTATTAATATCCTGACTAAGAGTTACAAGATAACCATAGCTTGCTTCAAGCCGACAATCTCCGTGGGATCGACCCTTACTCACGTAAGGAATTACTTGGACGACCCAGTACACTTGCTGGTTAGTGGCACCGGAGTTGTGAAAAGTGTAAATCACAATCCCGTACACCAAGTTTTTGGCGCCGTTGTCAGGGATTGTTCGAGTTTGAACAACTGACGCTTTATCTTGTTGCTTAGATTAGGAATAAATTATTTTTTTTGTTGGTATAGAGTCATCAAATTTGAGTTTTTTATTTTCTTTTCAAAAATCTTTCAAAAATAATTTTTCTTTGATTAAATTTTGTGTCAAACTTTTAAGTTTGGTGCTCTTTTTGTGTTCTTGTGAGTCTCTAAGGTGTTCTTGAGTTTTCTTTGTGTTTTGATCTTAAAATTTTTAAGTTTGGTGTTCCTTGGTGTTTTCCCTCCAAATTTTTGAAAACAAGGAGCATTAGATCTAAAAATTTTAAGTCTTGTGTCTTTCGTGTATTTTTCTCTCCCCTCATTAAAAATTTAAAAATAAAAAATATCTTTTCCTTTAATTACTCATAATTTTTTAATTTTTAGTCTTATTTTATTACTTTGATTGAAAATTTTTAAGTTTGGTGTTTTCTTATTAAGAAATTTTCAATCTTTAAAATTTTAAAATCATATCTTTTTCAAAATTTTTCAAATCCTTTTAATTAATTAATTATTTTAGTTTCCAATTTTCTTTTATTTTTGGTTATCAAAAAACATTTATTCACAATTCACATCACCTCCCTTTCTCTATCATGGACCTAAGTGGAACTGAACAGTCTAGAAGGACTCTGGGGTCATATGCTAATCTCACTGCTGCTTCATATGTATACTCCCCATTAAGGCTAGCAACTTTGAGCTAAGCCCTCAGCTCATTATCATGGTGCAGCAAAATTGCCAGTATTCCGGTCTTCCACAGGAAAGAATCTACTGAGTTTCTGGCATAGTTCTTACAAATTGCTGACACAGTACATGATAAGGAAGTAGATCAGGATGTCTACAGATTACTACTGTTTCCATTTGCTGTAAAAGATTAAACTAAGAGGTGGTTAAATAACCAACCCAAAGCAAGCATACAAACATGGAAGCAGTTATCAGATAAATTCCTGAATCAATATTTCCCTCCAAAAAGGATGACACAGCTAAGGCTAGACATCGAAGGCTTTAAACAAGGGGATAATAAATATCTTTATGATGCCTGGGAGAGGTACAGAGAGATGCTAAGGAAATGCCCCTCTGAAATGTTTTCAGAATGGGTGCAGTTAGACATCTTCTACTACGGGCTTACAGAAAAAGCCCAGATATCTTTAGACCACTCAGCTGGTGCATCTATACACATGAGAAAGACAATTGAAGAGGCTCAAGAGCTCATTGATATCGTTGCAAGAAATCAGCATCTGTATTTAAATAGTGAATCTTCCATGAAAGAAGATGCTAAAGCAGTATCCACTGAAAGTAGTCCTCCAGAAAAAGTTGCTGAACTTAACCAGCAAATACTTCTTCTAACAAAATAGTTAGCAGAGTTCAAGGAAATGTTACAAGATACTAAAAATGCTAACAAAAATATGGTAGCACAATTGGATCAGACAAGACAGTAGTTATCTGAGCAGATAACAGAAGAAGGCCTAGCTGTTCAATTAAGAAGTGGAAAGACATTGAATATCTCAACTCAAGGCAGCAAGAAGCTAAGAAAGGAACAGCTAACAAAGGATGACCAATTCATTGCCCAAAATCCCTCTGAGGACAGTAAGAGCCCAGAGAGGAATGTTTCCGGCGTTCAAACGCCAGAAAAGGGCAGTAACCTGGCGTTAAACACCTATTCTGCTGCCAGTTCTGGCATTCAAATGCTAGAAAAGGGCAGTAACCTGGCGTTAAACACCTATTCAGCTACTAGTTCTGGTGTTCAAATTCCAGAAAAGGGCAGTAACCTGGCGTTAAATGCCATTCTACCACCAGTTTTGGCGTTTAAACACCAACAAGGGGTCAGACACCTACAAGTACTGATAACAACCCCCTTAAGTAGGCTTCTTGAACCACTTCTATAGGACATAAACCTGCAGCAACTAAGGTTGAAGAATACAAAGCCAAGATGCCTTATCCTCAAAAACTCTGTCAAGCGGAACAGGATAAACAATTTGCCCGCTTTGTAGACTATCTCAGGACTCTTGAAATAAATATTCTGTTTGCAGAGGCACTTGAGCAAATATCCTCTTATGCTAAGTTCATGAAAGAGATCTTAAGTCATAAGAAGGATTGGAGAGAAACTAAAAATGTTTTCCTCACTGAAAAATGCAGTGTAGTCATTCTGAAAAGCTTACCTGAGAAGCTTAAAGACCCCGTAAGCTTTATGATGCCATGCACATTAGAGGGTACTTGTACCAAGACAGCTCTATGTGATCTAGGGGCAAGTATCAACCTGATACTTGCATCTACTATCAGAAAGCTTGGCTTGACTGAAGAAGTCAAACCAACCCGGATATGTCTCCAACTTGTTGATGGCTCTATTAAAATGCCATCAGGTGTGATCGAGGACATGATTGTCAAGATTGGACCATTTGTCTTTCCCACTGACTTTGTAGTGCTGGAAATGGAGGAGCACAAGAGTGCAACTCTCATTCTAGGAAGACCTTTCCTAGCAACTGGACGAACTCTCATTGATGTCCAAAAAGGGGAAGTGACCTTGAGAGTCAATGAGGATAAGTTTAAGTTGAATGCTGTCAAAGCTATGCAGCATCCAGACACTTCAAGAGACTGCATGAGCATTGATATTATTGACTCCCTGGTAGAGGAGATCAATATGACTGAGAGTCTCGAATTAGAGCTAAAGGATATCTTTAAAGATGTTCATCCTGATTTGGAAGAATCAGTGAAAATAGAAGAACCTCTGATAACTCCTAATGAGGAGGAGAAGCCTCCTAAACCCGAGCTCAAACCACTACCATCATCCCTGAAATATGCATTTCTGGGAGAAGATGACACTTTTTCAGTGATCATAAGCTCTGCTTTAGATTCACAGGAAGAGGAAGCACTAATTCAAGTGCTAAGGACACACAAGACAGCTCTTGGGTGGTCCATAAGTGACCTTAAGGGCATTAGCTCAGCTAGATGCATGCACAAGATCCTATTGAAGGATGATGCTAAGCCAGTGGTTCAACCACAGAGGCAACTGAATCCAGCCATGAAGGAGGTGGTGCAGAAAGAATCACTAAGTTACTGGAGGCTGAGATTATTTATCCTATTTCTGATAGCCCCTAGGTGAGCCTTGTCCAAGTCGTCCCAAAGAAGGGAGGCATGACAGTGATTCATAATGAAAAGAACGAACTGATTCCTACAAGAACAGTTACAGGGTGGCGTATGTGTATTGACTACAGAAGGCTCAATATAGCCACCAGAATGGGCCATTTTCCTTTACCATTCATAAACTAGATGCTAGAGTGACTAGCAGGTCATGAATACTACTGATTTTTGGACGGCTATTAAGGTTACAACCAAATTGCAGTAGATCCTCAGGATCAAGAGGAAATAGCATTCACATGTCCATCTGGGGTATTCACCTACAAAAGGATGCCATTTGGTCTGTGCAATGCACCTGCTACCTTTCAGAGATGCATGCTCTCTATCTTCTCTGATATGGTAGAGAAATTCCTGGAAGTCTTTATGGATAACTTCTCAGTATTTGGAGACTCATTCAGCTCCTGTCTTGACCATCTAGCACTTGTTCTGAAAAGGTGCCAAGAAACTAACCTGGTTTTAAACTAAGAGAAATGTCACTTCATGGTGACTGAAGGAATCGTCCTTGGGCACAAAATTTCGAACAACGAAATAGAGGTGGATCGAGCTAAGGTAGAGGTAATTGAAAAATTACCACCACCTGCCAATGTTAAGGCAATCAGAAGCTTTCTGGGGCATGCAGGATTCTATAGGAGGTTTATAAAGGATTTTTCGAAAATTGAAAAACCTCTAAGTAATCTGTTAGCTGCTGACATGCCATTTGTCTTTGACACAGAGTGTTTGCATGTGTTTAAAACTATGAAAGCTAAGTTGGTCACAGCACCAGTCATTTCTGCACCAGACTAGACATTACCATTCGAACTAATGTGTGATGCCAGTGACCATGCCATTGGTGCAGCATTGGGACAAAGGCATGACAAGCTTCTGCATGTCATTTATTATGCTAGCTGTGTTTTAAATGATGCACAGAAGAATTACACAACCACAGAAAAGGAATTGCTTGCAGTGGTTTATGCCATTGACAAGTTCAGATCTTATTCAGTAGGATCAAAAGTGATTGTATACACTGATCATGCTGCTCTAAAATATCTCCTTACAAAGCAGGATTCAAAACCCAGACTCATAAGATGGGTGTTGCTTCTGCAAGAGTTTGATATAGAAATAAGAGACAGAAAAATGACAGAGAACCAAGTAGCAGATCACCTGTCCCGGATAGAGCCAGTAGCAGGAGCGTCCCTCCCTCCTACTGAGATCTCTGAAACCTTTCCGGATGATCAATTATTTGCTATTCAGGAAGCACCATGGTTTACAGACATTGCAAACTATAAAGCTGTGAGATTCATACCCAAAGAGTACACCAGACAGCAAACAAAAAAATTAGTTTCTGATGTAAAGTACTACTTGTGGGATGAACCATACCTCTTCAAAAGGTGTACAGACGGAATAATCCATAGATGCGTGCCTAGAGAGGAGGCGTAGAAGATCATATGGCATTGCCATAGATCACAATATGGAGGACATTTTGGAAGTGAGCGAACAGCCACAAGGGTTCTCCAGTGTGGCTTCTACACTCTCTATAAAGACTCCCGAGAGTTTATACATAACTGTGACAGTTGCCTGTGAGCTGGTAATCTGCCTCATGGTTGTGCTATGCCTTAACAAGGGATCTTAGAGATTGAGTTGTTTGATGTATGTGGTATTGACTTCATGGGGCCTTTCCTACCATCATATTCAAACAATTATATTCTAGTGGCAGTAGACTATGTATCTAAATGGGTAGAGGCAATTGCAACACCCACTAATGATACTAAGACAGTGATAAAGTTCCTCCAGAAGCATATCTTCAGCAAGTTCGGTGTCCCTAGGGTACTGATCAGTGATGGAGGCACTCATTTCTGTAATAAAGAGCTTGACTCTGCTCTAATCCAATATGGAATTAACCACAAAGTGGCAATTTTATATCATCCACAGACAAATAGGCAGGCTGAAGTCTCAAATAGAGAACTAAAATGAATCCTAGAATGGACTGTAAGTACCGTAGAACGGATTGGGCAAGAGGTCTGGATGATGCTCTGTGGGCATACAAAACCACATTCAAGACTCCTATATGGACCTCTCCATACCAGCTTGTGTATGGAAAGGCCTGTATCTGTTAGTGGAACTGGAACACAAGGCCTACTAGGCAACCAAGTTCCTAAACCTTGATGCTAAGGTAGCTGGAGAGAAAAGATTACTCCAGTTGAATGAGCTAGAGGAGTTCAGACTCAATGCTTTTGAAAATGCTAAAATTTACAAGGAGAAAGCAAAAAGGTGGCATGACAGAAAGCTGTCATCTAGAGTCTTTGAGCCAAGACAGAAGGTTATACTGTTTAACTCTAAGCTCAAATTGTTCCCTGGGAAATTGAAATCCCGATGGAAGGGACCATATGTGATTATAAGTGTGTCACCATATGGATATATAGATCTTCAGGATATTGACTCTGACAAAAATTTCATTGTTAATGGACAGAGAGTCAAGCATTATCTTGAAGGCAATGTTGAGCAAAAATGCTCAAGACTGAGACTAGATTAACAACTCAGTAATATCAAGCTATTGACAGTAAAGAAGCGCTTATTGGGAGGCAACCCAATTTTATTTTATTTATCTATGTTATTTTATGATTTCTTTAGGATCATGATCATGTGGAGTCACAAAAACAACTGCAAAAATTAAAGAAAAATAAAAAACAGCATAAAAATGGCACACCCTGGAGGACGAGCTTGCTGGCGTTTAAACGCCAGTAAGGATACCAAAATGGGCGTTTAACGCCCAGCCTGGCACCATTCTGGGCGTTTAAACGCCAGAAATGGGCAGCAGTCTGGTGTTTAAACGCCAGAATTGGCAGGCAAACTAGTGTTTAAATGCCAGTAAAGATATAAAAATGGGCGTTTAAACGCCCAGTTTGGCACCTTTCTGGGCATTTAAACGCTATAAAAGGGCAGCAAACTGGCGTTTAAATGCCAGAAAAGGGCAGCAGACTGGCATTTAAATGCCAGAAAAGGGCAGCAGCCTGGTGTTTAAACGCCAGAAAGGCACACAGAGGGGCGTTTAACGCCAGCAAGTTGCAGGGATGCAAAATCCTTGACACCTCAAGATCTGTGGACCCCACAGGATCCCCACCTACCTCAACTCACACTCTCTCTCCCCTTCACACCTTTCCATAACACTCTTCCCAAACCCACCCACTTCAATTCGGCCACCCACCCCTCTCTTTCCCTATATATAGCCCTCCTTACCACCTTCAATTTCGCACATCTTAACCCACTAAACCCCCCTTGGCCAAACCCTTCACACACTCTATCTCTTCTATTTCTTCTTCTTCTCCTTTTTTCTTTTGCTCGAGGACGAGCAAACCTTTTAAGTTTGGTGTGGAAAAAGCCTTTTTTTTTTGTTTTTCCAAAACTATTAATCGCACCTAAGGCCGGAGAAACCTCAAGGAAGAGGAAAGGGAAGGCAATTGCTTCCACCTCCGAGTCATGGGAGATGAAAAGATTCATCTCAAAAGCCCATCACAAAAAGAGGATGGAGCAAACAAGAGAGCCCATTCATGGACTTCAATAAGCGTATGAGGAAGTTCCTCATCAAGAAATCCCTGAGATACCTCAAGGGATACATTTTCCTCCACACAACTATTGGGAGCAACTCAACACCTCCTTAGGAGATTTGAGTTCCAACATGGAGCAACTAAGGATGGAGCACCAAGAGCATTCCATTATCCTCCATAAAATTAGAGAGGACCAAAGAGCCATGAGGGAGGAGCAACAAAGGCAAGGAAGAGACATTGAGGAGCTCAAGCACTCCGTAAGATCTTCAAGAGGAAGAACTAGCCGCCATCACTAAGGTGGACCCGTTCTTTAATTTCTTTGTTCTTATTTTTTTGTTTTTTGATTTTTATGCTTTATATTTGACTATGTTTTAGCTTCATTACATGATCATTAGTGTCTAGTGTCTATTCCTTGAAGCTAT